>NC_061122.1:177603413-177611827 GCF_002878395.1 Capsicum annuum | reverse complement strand
TTAAAAAATAGTACTTTTTGTCAAAAGTAGGTGTCTTATAAGGCCCCCAGAGATCTATATGTACAATATCAAAACATTTTAAAGATCTAGATGTACTGGCTAGAAATATTTTGCTAGTTTGTTTAGCTAATGGACAAACATGACACTTATTTAGAATATCTAAATCACTACTGTGTCTTAACTGATTTAAAGTTCTTAATTCCTGGGAAGAGGGATGTCCTAGCCTCATGTGCCATAGACTGCATTCATGCATCTCTACTCCTGTAACCTGCTTTTGATGAGCCACATTATTGAGAATTTCATTCATTTCACATACATTCTTGAGGATGTACAATCCTCTTTTTTCCTTACCAGTCCCCTTCACTTTGCCACTGTGAAGGTCCTGAAGCACACAGAAGTCAGGATAGAATGACACAAAATAAGGAGCTGCTTAGTCATCTTAGACACTGATAACAGGTTCAGTTTGAAATCAGGAACATACAATACATCCATTACAACCTCATTCTTCAGCATCTGTGCTTCAGCACCTATGCAAGTACATAGAAATTATGCAGATCCTGGATATGGAAGTAGGAATCAGGCATCAACCAGTTATGGAGGGCAAGGTTATAAAGGTAAAAGGTGTGATTACTGCAACTTTACTGGCCACACAAGAGAAAACTGTTATAAGCTACATGGCTATCCACGTGATTGGAGAAACAAGAAGAAGAGCCACTACAATAATCCAAGGGGAGTGTCAAATCAAGCCTTCTACATGGTTAAGGTAGAAGTGGTGGATATGGACAGGCAGTTGCTGGTCAAAACAACAGCCAACTATTAGCTCATAACTTCATTGGACCTCAGGCAGAGAAAGCATGTTTGGCTGAACAATCTAGTAGCCAGGGAAGTAAAGGCAACAACAATGCTGGTTTGGCAAAGGGACAAGGATTCTTAGAAGATGAATACAAGTAGATTATAGCATTGATCAACAAAGAAACAAGACTCTGAGAAGGCTAATATGACAGGTACTATCACTTGTTTTTTTGGTCATGTTGTTCCACATGAATGGATAGTAGATTCTGGAGCCACACACCATGTGACAACATACAAGGATGTATTATCACATTATCACAAAATAGACAAAGATAATATGTGATAAAATAAACCTACCTACCGGAGATAAGGTGGAAATATCACATATAGGATAAGCACAGGTGCTGAAGAATAAGGTTGTAAGGGATGTATTGTATGTTCGTGATTTCAAACTGAACCTGTTATCAGTGTCTAAGATGACTAAGCAGCTCTCTTGTTTTGTGTCATTCTATCCCGACTTCTGTGTGTTTCAGGGAATTGTACATCCTCAAGAATATATGTGGAATGAATGGAATTCTCAATAATGTGGCTCATCAAAAGCAGGTTGCAGGAGTAGAGATGCATGAATGCAGTCTATGTGGCACATGAGGCTAGGACATCCCTCTTCCTAGGCATTAAGAACTTTAATTCTGTTGAGACACAGTAGTGATTTAGATATTCTAAATAAGTGTCATGTTTGTCCATTAGCTAAACAAACTAGACAAATCTTTCCTGTCAGTACATCTAGAGCTTTAAAATGTTTTGATATTGTACATATGGATCTCTCTCTGGGGCCTTATAAGACACTTACTTTTGGCAAGAAGTACTATTTTTTAACTGTTGTTGATGATCATAGTAGATATATATGGTTGCATCTGCTACAATTAAAGTCCGACTGTATTGTAGCCGTAAAAGACTTCTTTACTCTGATTAAGAATCAGTTTGGTGCTCAAGTGAAAATGCTGAGGTCAGATAATGGGACAGAGTTCCTTAATTCTAAATATAAAGAATTGTTTTAGTCCTTGGGAATAATACATCAAAGTAGCTGCCCATACACACCACAACAAAATGGTGTGGTTGTGAGAAAACACAGACAGATATTGAATTTTGCAAGAGCCATCAGGTTTCAATCACAGATGCCTGTCAAGTTTTGGGGCTTGAATGTTAAGGCTGCTGTGTATCTTATTAATTGGTTACCATTATCAGCTATTGAGGGTAAAAGTCTTTATGAAATGTTGTTCTGTAAAGTCCCATCACTGACACACCTAAGAGTTATTGGTTGCAAATACTATGCTTCAGTACTACCAAAGAGTGATAAGTTCTTTGAAAGAGCTAAAGTTGCAGTGTTGATGGGTTATTCTACCGCTCAGAAGGGCTATATATTTCTGGATTGGTGTACTAACAAGTTGTTTGTCACAAGAGATGTGGTGTTCAAAGAAGACTCTTTCCCTTTTGTAGAGAAGCCAAGCTCAGAATCAATTGTTGATTTCCTTAAGCTGAGTTTACCTGATCATACTGATCCAGCAACAGAAGCAGATGCCTACACAGATCCTGATACTCAAATCACATGAGCCACAAGAGGAAGGTGCATCACCACATAATCCTGATAGTATCCTGATACAAGACAAACAAGGAGAACACGGAACACACTTCAAATCAGTCCACTAATCTTAAGGATATGAGGACATTTTTGGAGACCACTCTCGGATTCGCTACCAACAAGAGGAATACAAGATTCAATCATGTATATAACACCCAAAACAGCATCAACACGTGAAGAGCAAGAGGATTACAATAATAATAACCAACGGTTTCAACGACACAAGAAACAACAACAAAAGATTACACTAAACAAAGGGGATAGAAAGATAGACTACATGAAGGCATAATCTTAAGAACCCAAGAGCATATTCCACTCTTGGACCCTGAACACTACACACTACAATTCACCTATCTATTACGTGGCACAAGAGGGACCTCGATTTCCCAAGCATCCAACGTTTTCAAGCTTGAATCCAACACGAGTGATTCTACACTCAAGTTGAAATCCCTAGTTACAATGTTTGGCCATAGGGGCCTTTCTCACAAGAGAGAAATGTCTAAGTGTCTACAACTTCTAATATTCATCAAAACTAATGACTAAAACCCTACATCATTCTATTTATAGTGTATTACAAATAATAGGTAAAATGACCAAAAGGTCCCTTTAATGAAATTTGACCAAGGGCGCCCTTGGAGTGCAAGTTTAGGGTCGGTTTTGGTGTGATCGAAGGCCTTCTCCACACTTCACGTGGACGTTTTATTGGACGGGTCCAACGCATTCTCACATACGTGCATCCTCGTGATCGTACCCGTATCATCCTCCCCTTCTTGAAAAAGGATTCGACCTCGAATCCGCTCCTTGCAAAATCAAAGAAGGACAAACAAGCAAAACATCCTCATGACATGAGGGTTAGGATTAGCAAAATACACACATCACATGCTATGCCCAGGTGAGACAAACTTGGAGTATACCCACGGTTCCTTTGCGTTGAACATGAAAACCTTAGTATAAATGGCACAAAGAAAGAGGTCATCATCAACAAAAAGAGACAAGGAAGAACCTTGCCTTCCTTCATTAGCACCCACAATCAAACATTGCTTGTTGTCTTGACCAAGCATCAAGTGGGAAGGGTAGAAATTCCCACATTCCGGGAGGGTACCGGGGTCAAATGGGAGAAGTAGCCAAGGGTCTAAGTTGAGGTTAGCCCTTCCTTCCCCTAGTTTTCCACTCACACAACCATGCATGGCATTTGCCTTTAAGAGAAGACTAACATTCAAGAATAGAGAGACACGACCTAAAAGTCCTACCTCAAAAAGACATATGCCATCATTTACAACATTTCCATACACATGATCTCTATGAACAAAACTATTAGCAAGGCTTTTACCACACAAGATGTTCAAAGAGTCACGTGCACCATCAAGATCAACTCTATAAACACCATCACTAACTTGAGATTTTTTAAGCACGCCACACATATGCTGAAGTAGTGGAATACATTCATGAGTAAGTTGATCTTCATTCACATCCTCACTAGTTGTTGACAACTCACATACCAACGTAGACTCACCTTGGTTCGCACAAAGGTCAACTAGTATATGAGTACTTTTGTCAATTGGTAATAGAACCTTGTTCAAGTTATAAGAGCTAGCACTAGATGGACATAAATCATTCTTACAAGAAGAATCAATTTCGTCATCTAAAGGATCAACTAGTGCTTGTGTACTTACAACAAGAGTTTGGTCCTCACGTAACCTAACATCACCAAGAGTATCACCATAGGGAGACTCAAACACCTCTACTCTAGGTAAATCCGCAACTACATCCAATTGGCCACTACTAGCCATAACACAACATTCTAAGTTCATAAGAGTGTAGGGAATAGTGTTTTTACCTCGTAGCTCACATGAGCTACGGCCTTCCTCTTGACGTGTGTCCGTGCAACCCACTTGGTCCCTTTGACCTACCATACAATCCAACCTTTCATTTGCCATAGCTAGGTCTCGGGACATAGTGTCAAGGTAGGCCAAGATGACATTGGTGGCATTATTGTCCATGGGTTGAGAGGTGGAAGCCGCGGGTTCCCTTGTAATTGTACCCAAAGAAAAAAGAAAGAAAAGAACACACCTACAAAACAAAACACAAGTTAGTTCGAAACAACCTCACCACACTCTCGCACACTTGATCGTCTCACACTTGGTTTCACAAGTGTTGAAAGCCGGCTTATACTTCGCGAGTGATTGAGGGTCGAGTCTACTCTTGCCCGGATTAGATTTTCGTTTGAGTTGACTCAAGCAAAATTTGTTACGGACTTGAACCAATAAGATACAATGAATTCACAAAAGAGAAAAACACACAACAAACGCGTAACATGAATGAATGAACACAAAAACTAACAATCTAGTAGATAAGTACTAGTTTGCCAATTAGTATTGGAACCAACGAAATTGAAACTAAGAAACAACAAACAGAAACTAAGAAATCTAAAATTTGAGCTTAAATATGTTGTGTGAACAGTAAAACATGATGATGTGGCAGCCACGTATTGGTCTCCGTTGCACACAACTTTTGTTGTCCCCTTTCAAGTCTTGGTCAATTTTTCAATTAGGACTTTTGTGGAACTTGTTCAATAGAGGGAAACACAAACTAGTCTTTGGAGCTTCTTTTTCAATTAAAATTTCAAGACTCAAAGTCTTGGACTAGACTTCTACTCCTCCTTAAAACATGGATCCTTGTTTTATGGAAAAGTGGTTGAGATGTGATTGACTTGTTGGTGAGTGATGGTAAGTCTTTCAAAACTAACAAAGTTCTCATACTTTTTTCTTTACCTTTTTTTATCTGACTTTCACTTTATTTTAACAAGGTATGAAGGTTTGGAAGAACATCAAGAACACTTCAACAATCACCAAGAAAATCAACAACAATCTCCCAAGAACAGCAACAAGGTCAACTACAAACTTCCAACAAACGACCAAGTCCTTTAGTGTGGTGTTTTGGTCTTAACAAGGGGTGAAGATTATGATGAACAACAAGAATACAACAACTTTTTAAGAACAATAACAACACCAACAACGTCCAGCCCAAGTCCACAAGAAAGGTCACCACACGGCCAAGAACAACAACATCAATACACGGCCACTAACTTGTCACAATAACAATCTCAACAATTCAAGCTCATCTCAAGATATAGACTCAATGTGTTAGTGATGAAAAAAAACTAACACTTAGAGACAGCAAAGACAAGTAAAACTCTCGTCCAAGACACAATAAAAACACAATTTTCGGCCAATAACACAAAATGGACAGATTGCTCTCTTTTTTGGAATTTTCAGTTTTCAACTCTCAAGCCCAAGATTGATCTTGTTAGAACAAAATCAAAGATGGCTTTGATACCAAATGATACAAGACAAACAAGGAGAACACGAAACACACTCCAAATCAGTCCACTAATCTTAAGGATTCGAGGACCTTTTTGGTGACCACTCTCGGATTCGCTACCAACAAAAAGAATACAAGATTCAATCATGTATATAACACCCAAAATAGCATCAACACGTGAAGAACAAGAGGATTACAATAATAATAACCAACGGTTTCAACGACACAAGAAACAACAAAAGATTACACTAAACAAAGGGATAGAAAGATAGACTACATGAAGGCATAATCTTAAGAACCCAAGAGCATATTCCACTCTTGAACCCTTAACACTACACACTACAATTCACCTATCTATTACGTGGCACAAGAGGGACCTCGATTTCCCAAGCATCCAACGTTTTCAAGCTTGAATCCAACACGAGTGATTCCACACTCAAGTTGAAATCCCTAGTTACAATGTTTGGCCATAGGGGCCTTTCTCACAAGAGAGAAATGTCTAAGTGTCTACAACTTTCAATATTCATCAAAACTAATGACTAAAACCCTACATCATTCTATTTATAGTGTATTACAAATAATAGGTAAAATGACCAAAAGGTCCCTATAATGAAATGTGACCAAGGGCGCCCTTGGAGTGCAAGTTTAGGGTCGATTTTGGTGTGATCCAAGGCCTTCTCAACACTTCACGTGGACGTTTTATTGGACGGGTTCAACACATTCTCACATACGTGCATCCTCGTGATCGTACCCGTATCATATCCAAGATGAAGACACTCACAACTTGCCCAGCGATGAGTCATCCTCATCGTATCATATCCAAGATGAAGACACTCACAACTTGCCCAGCGATGAGTCATCCTCATCACCTGAAGAAGTTGCCCCAAGAAGATCATCTAGAGTCATCAAACAACCTGCTTGGTTGTTGGACTATGAATCACCAGGGAAAAGAAGAGGAACCAGATATCCTATGGCAAACTATCTATCTTATGCTAATACTAGTTCAAGATACCAAAGTTTTGTGTTCAGTATGTCAGCAGAAGTAGAACCACAATCTTACAATGAAGCTAGCAGAGATAAGAGGTGGACTGAAGCTATGAAACAAGAGGTTGAAGCTCTTGAAGACAAGAGGTTGAAGCTCTTGAAGACAATCACACTTGGGAGGTAGTTGATATTCCTCTAGACAAGAATATAATTGGATCAAAATGGGTGTACAAGATCAAGTACAAAGCCAATGGAGAAGTAGAGAGGTTTAAGACCAGGTTGGTGGCCAAGGGTTATAGCCAACAGGAGGGACTAGACTACCATGACACATTCTCCATTGTGACCAAAATGGTCACAGTGAGAAGTGTTATTGCTTTAGCAGTATCAAAAGGGTGGTGTATGTACCAGATGGATGTCTAAAATCCTTTCTACAAGGTGATTTAGATGAGGAAATGTATATGGAAATGCTAGATGGTTTCAAGGAGGGAAGGCAGCACAAAGTTTGCAGATTAATTAAGTCACTGTATGGACTTAAGCAAGCATCAAGGCAGTGGAATGTAAAGTTTACTGCAGCATTGCTCAATGCAGGATTTACTCAAAGCAGCTATGATTATTCACTCTTTACCTTGAAGAAGTTAGAAGGTATGGTGGTGATTCTAGTCTATGTAGATGATCTTCTGATAACAGGTGACTCTGCAGACATAATAAATGCAGCAAAAGGTACTCTCCATCAGCAATTCAAACTTAAGGATCTCGGTGAGCTTAAGTACTTCTTAGGCATTGAAGTGTTGAGGTTTGCAAGTGGAGTAATATTGAACCAAAGAAAATATATATTGGAGCTTATATCTGACACAGGTGCTAAGCCAGTTCTTACTTCTTTAGAGACTAATATTAAGCTAACTTCTGTTGAAGTGGATGAAGCAGCAGGTGTTAAAGGAGATGCTGTTCTCAGGGATATAACATCATATCAAAGACTTGTTGGAAAACTGATGTATGCAACAGTAGCAAGACCTGATATTAGTTATGCAGTACAGACACTAAGTCAGTTTATGCAATAACCAAAAAAATCACAGTTGGAGGCTGCAAACATGGTGATATGATACCTAAAGGGAACTGTAGGACAAGGTATATATGGCTCTATGGCTCAAGGCACAACCTACTGCAGAGTTAGTTTGTTGGTGTGACTCAGATTGGGCTGTATGTCCAAACACTAGGAGGTCTATCACAGGTTATGTGGTGCAGTTTGGTGGTTCGTTGATACACACTGTCTCCAGAAGCTCAGTTGAGGCAGAATATAGGAGCATGGCCTCAGCTTTGGCAGAAGTAACATGGTTGAACTGTTTGCAGAATTAGGGGTCCCTATCACTAAACCTATTGTCATCTTTAGTGATAGTAAATCAGCTATTCAGCTAGCTGCTAATCCCATATTTCATGAGAGGACCAAACATATTAAGGTGGACTGTCATTTTATCAGAGATAAGATCAAAAAAGGGTTGGTTCAACCCATGTATGTACTGAGAAATCAACAAGTTGCACACATCCTCACAAAGGGCTTAAGTCATGATTAACACTCACATCTTCTAAGCAAGCTTGGGGTGCTCAACATTTTGCACCCTGCAGCTTGAGGGGGGTGTTGAAACTTATAGGATTAATATTCAGTATTCATAGTTTCTGTTAT
>NC_061122.1:177550359-177600413 GCF_002878395.1 Capsicum annuum | reverse complement strand
ATAACAGAAACTATGAATACTGAATATTAATCCTATAAGTTTCAACAACAACCAATAGAAAACAATCAACACAATAGAATTACCAAGATGAATTCCACAATCATTCAAATCTAACCCAAACAAACCAATAAACTATGTATTAATCATAGCTCCTGCAACTCTAGTTGAGGGATTTAGTTCCTCGTGAATTTAAGAAAGATTGCACAAAATGAATTCATAGTTCATAAGAAAGAGTTATGCTTACAAAAGATGAAATCAAATGTTGTTCTCCTTCAAAGATTCACCAGAATTCCCCCCAAAAATTTGATTAAGAAATGAATTCAAAACTTCAATGCCAAAGCCTAAACTAACGTTTCTGGAAATGGCTTATCACTTAGTTGACAAGCTAAGTGATAAATAGCAGCTTTTAGTTTTTTCTTGGCATCTTTGACAAGCTATCAAAAGTGCAATAATAGCCTCCCGTACAGATAAAGATCTGTTTACCATTTCAGAAGAAGACTTACCAACCAAGTAGGGAAGGTGTAAAAGAGGTTTTTGCCCATATAAGACCTCATATGGAGTACATTTAATGGTAGAATGATAGGTTGTATCATACCACCACTCAGCTAGGGGAGATAATTGGACCACTCCTTAGGCATATCAGAATAGAATCATCTCAAATAAGTCTTAAGAGTTCTATTAATTACCTCAGTTTGACCATCAATTTGAGGGTGATATGCTGTACTCCTCTGCAGTTGAACACCTTGTAATATAAATAGTTCTTGCCAAAAAGTACTGAGAAAGATAGGATCTCTATCACTTGTCAGTGTAGAAGGCATTCCATGCAATTTAAAGACATTGTCCAAGAATGATTGAGCTACTGTCTTGGCAGTGTATGGATGCTGCATGCTCATGAAATGACTATATTTGCTCAACCTATCAACAATTACCAAGATGACATCCTTACCATTAGATTTTGGTAAGCCTTCAACGAAGTCTAAACACACATTAGTCCATACACCATCAGGAATAGGCAAGGGTTGTAATAGTCTAGGATTTGCAGCAACATCATACTTATGTCTTTGACACATCACATTTGCTAATGAATTTCCTAATATCCTGCACAAGTGATTTCCAATGGAACAATGACTACAGTCTTTTGATACTTGTATCCATGCCTGAGTGCCCCCCTTAGTAGTAGAATACGACAAATTCAATGATACTTCTTCTCATTTGATCATTTGCACCCACTACCAATCTTCCCTTCCATATGTGTTGGTCATTGCACCAAGTGTAAGCCCCAAAAGGTTGAGTCTGTAGTTTAGTGACTAGTGCCTGTAAGTCAGGATCATTACTCCAAGAATTCTTGATCTGATCATAAAGAGAATCATTAGGGGTCAACAAGGAAATAGCTAATATCTCAGATCTGGACTAGACAAAGCATTAACTGCTTTATCTTATATTCAATGATAAAATCAAATGCCATCAATTTAGAAATACCAGCCACCTTAAAGTTTGTATGAATGTTCTGGTCAAGCAAGTGTATCAAGGCTTTCTAATTAGTTCTGAGTGTAAATGACCTAAAAGGTAGTGAGGCCATTTAGTGATAATAAAAATACGAGCTAACAGCTCTCTATCATACATAGACATAGCCTGGTGCTTTAGGGCTAAAGCTTTACTGATGTAGGCTGTAGGATGACCTTGTTGCATCAACACAACTCCTATACCTTTACCACTAGCATCAGTTTCGACCACAAAAGATATAGAGCTGTCAGGCATGGCTAACACAGGTGTAGTAATCAATGCTAACTTCAGTTTCGCAAATGCAGTTGTAGTATCATCAAACCATTTTAAATTATCCTTCTTGAGCAACTCATGTGTGGTTTGCAAATAGAACCAAAACTCTGATTGAACCTTCTATTGTAGCCTTTTAATCCTAAAAAAAAAACTCTCACCTGCTTAAGATTAATAGGTACTGGCCATTGTTCTACTGCTTGAATATTTTTAGGACTAGTGGTTACCCCTTCTGCACTAATGAAATGACCTAAATATTCAACTGTAGGTATTCCAAATGCACACTTAGACATCTTTGCATAAGACTGAAATTGCTGCATTGGATCAAATACTGCCTTAGCATGCTCAGTGTAATCTTTCATACATTTGCTATAAATTAGAATGTCATCAAAGAAACTAACATAGACTTTCTCAATAGTGGTCTGAAAGCTGAGTTCATAAGGGCTTGAAATGAAGATGGAGCATTAGTCAGCTCAAAGGGCATGACCAAAAACTCATAGTGTCCTTCATGAGTTCTAAATGCAGTTTTGAAGATGTTCTTCTCATACATTCTCAACTGGTGGTATCTAGCTCTATGATCAATCTTAGAGAAAATTACAGCACCTCCTAACTTATCCAAGAGAGCCTCTATAATAGGAATAGGGAACTTGACCTTGATAGTCAATTGATTAATTCTCGGCAGTCAACATATAACGTCCAACTACCATTCTTCTTGCCAACCAATACAACAGGTGATGCATATGGACTGTTGCTTGGTTGTATAACTCCCTGATCCAACATCTCCTGTATCAGTTTCCCAATGATATCTTTCTTAACACCTGGATATCTATATGGTCTTTTGTTTACTGGATTAGCATTTTCAATTAGGGGAATCCTATGATTAAAAGATCCTCTGTATGGTGGTAGTGTTGTTGGAGCCTAACAAATGCTAGCATATCCTTCCTAGTAGGAAAGACAATTCAGGAGAGTTACCTTGAGTAGCTTGAACATTGTAACACTGCAAGCTGTCTTCTAACCCTGCTAGGAAGGTCATCATATAACCTGAGATTCAGCAACATCAATCTTGTTCAAGGATTTGGCCTAGCAGCCTTCAATGTAGTGCTTGCCCCTCTTAGTACATGCTTTTTGCCCTTGTATATGAATTTTATAGTTCTGTTCTGGAAATCAAATAGTATTCTGCCAAGAGTACTCAACCACTGTACCCTAGGACAATGTCCACATTACCCAATGGTAACAACAAAAAGTCTGAGACAAAGGTGGTGCCCTGCAACAACCACTGCAAATTCTTGCACACTGAAGTTGTCTGTACCTTTCTTATATCAGCAATAACCCAACCTCTCAACAACCTCTTGATCAATAAAATTGTATGTGCCACCAGTGTCAATCAAGACTTGCAAGGGTCTTTTTTCATGCTATCCGTTTACCCTTACGGTCTCAGTAAATGCCTGCAAGGATATAGTCATCAACTCATCTAGTTCAGTTCTATCTTCTTGAATGGAACATTGTTCTGCATCTTCTACATTTGAGCCATCATCTACGACATCTACCATGAAGAGTTGTCTCTTGGTTTTACACTTATGACCAAAGACATATTTATCATCACAAAAAACAGTCCTTTAGCCCTCTTCTCATTCATTTCTGTTGCAGTCAATCTTCTCCCATTGCCATTAGTATTAACCTTGAATGGAGGTCTGTTGCTACTTGACTCTATTAGTTTCTTGAAAGAAGGATTGACTGTCATTTGCTTCTGAACAATTGGAGTTTTAGTGTGACTAGGAGTAGGCATAATAGGACCCTGGTTATACCTTCCGTGCACCTTAAACCCCATGTTTGAACCTGTGCGTCACATACAATTTCTAGCAGTCTAGTGATCTTATAGGCCTGCATCACTGTCCTGGGTGTCCTGGGTGCCTGAATCCTAACAGCCCAGGTAACAACAACTAATAGCATTCTCATTAGATAAATTCACAACAGTGAATAATCTGTCAAACTCAGCCTAGTATTCTTTCACACTACCTGTTTGAGTTTACTTCTTCAATGCCTCCATAGGATCTTCAAAGTCATCTCCAAATCTTTCATTGAAGGCTAGTGCATATTCAGTCCAAGAAGGTTCTACCCTAGAACTTCTTGATCTCATAAAAGATTTATGCCAAGCAATGGCTTCCCCCTCCAGATGAATTGATGCTATCTTAACTCTATGTTCAAAAGAGGTTTCATCCAAAGCAAAAAACTGATCTACTTTATACAACCAAGTACGAAGGTCATATCCAGAAAATGTAGGAAATTCTACTTTAGAACACCTAGTAAGGAAGTTACCAGAATTAGTGTGATGATCCTTATGCTTGATCTCGTGCTGAAATTCAACAGAACAAGGTCTGTAATTAGAGGATTCAGTTCTTGCTTGTTCTTTCTCCCTTTCCCCACCAGCTATTCGATGCATTGCTGCTTTCAACTCGTCCAATTCCTTCTCATTCTTGAATTCTTGTCGTTCATGGCAGTCATGCCTTCCATCAATTGTTGCAACTGCTCTTGAATTTGAGTCCACCGATCATCTACTTCTTCAGCACCCTTATCTTGACCCTTGTTTCTGGTAACTATCATGCCAAGGCTCGAGTGTCTCTGAGACCAATTGATGCACGTAAATGGAAACTGCAGCTCAAGGAGCTAAGCTCGATGAACAACTATGGCTGACCAGGGAAAATTTTGAGAACTCAGCTAATTAGAGAAGAATAGAGATTTAAGAAGAGAAGAAGTTTGTATTATTACTCAATGAATTCTGAAAGTACAACTGAGAGTATTTATAGACAAAGTAGCTCCCAGTAACTACCTCTGACTAACTAACTAATAATTGGAATTTGCTACAGCTACAGTAATAACAGACTAGTGAACAGCACAACAATGTAACAGTAAAACAGTAAAAACAATCTAATTCACTTCAGCATCAACTCAAACTCAATCCTCTTGATCTTTTTATCCATCTTGATTACTTTTGCAACCAATACTTGTATCAAATCCCATTAGGACATATTGGTCCATGTATATGTGTGTACTGGGGAGTTAGGAGATTTGTTGTATGGATGAATAATAGTTGCAATAGCGTAGATATTATTTTGATGAGAAATTTCAGTGTTACAAGTGCTACAGAAGTGTCATCCTTCTTAGTGTAAAGCAACAAACTGAAAAATTCTCCTGTGATATAATGTATACTGCAAAAATTAAATATAATTAGATTCTTCTAATCCTTCTAATATGAAATCGTTTAGAATAAAGGCTTACAGAGTATGATTTCCCTATCTGTCGCTTTGCATGTCTGACTACATGATCTTGTCATTTAGCATGTGAAATTAGGGTAGCCAATAAGGACATGAACACTTGCTTTGAACTCTATGAAGTCATCTACTTTCCTTTCATTTGTGCAATTCAGGTAGTGCTGGTGATGTCTTAGAAGATGATCCTGTTGGGAGGTTAAAAGTTTTTGTATATGAGCTTCCCAGCAAATACAACAAGAAAATTCTTCAGAAAGACCCACGATGTCTCAGCCACATGTTTGCTGCGGAGATCTATATGCATCGTTTCCTCTTATCTAGCCCTGTCCGAACCCTTAATCCCGAGGAAGCTGATTGGTTCTACACCCCTGTTTACACCACTTGTGACCTGACACCAAATGGCCTTCCTTTACCCTTCAAGTCACCACGAATGATGAGGAGTGCAATACAACTTATTGCTTCTAATTGGCCTTATTGGAATAGGACAGAGGGTGCTGATCACTTCTTCATTGTCCCACACGATTTTGCTGCTTGTTTTCATTATCAAGTGAGAATTAAGTCTCCTCTCTCTCTCTACACGTTCTCTTTTACTCTCTTTCCTGCACGCACAAAACACAAATTGATAGATATACACATCAAAATTATCTTTAACTGGATTTTGCTAAAAAGGTAGTGAAAATCCCAAGGGATGACTCCAGTTTCTTATTTCTTTACTGTAAATTTCCTTCATTACTTCAAGGACTGAGAGTATGTGGTCACATTTGATTACTTCATGCAATTGCAGGAGGAAAAGGCTATTGGCAGGGGAATTCTTCCGTTGCTCCAGCGTTCAACTTTAGTTCAAACTTTTGGGCAAAGAAATCATGTGTGTTTGAAGGATGGTTCAATTACAATTCCTCCCTATGCTCCTCCACAGAAAATGCAATCTCACTTCATCCCTCCAGATATTCCACGATCCATCTTTGTTTACTTCCGTGGCTTGTTCTATGATGTAGGAAATGATCCAGAAGGTGGTTATTATGCGAGGTATCCCCGTGTTTTATGTCTATGATTAAATCACATTTGATTCTTAATGCTAGAAATTAAATTAGTTGAAGATAACTGACTTTCCTAAGAAGTCACGAATGCTCATCACCAAGTAGATCGAGTCATTTAGATGTTATAATTGTGAGAAATAATGGAGACAAATATTACTTAATTGTGTGTCTACATAATTACATTGACACCCTATTTATAGACACTACGTTACAATCATTTTCCAAGTAGGATTGTGTATACTATTCCTATTCCTACTCATATTCTAACACTCCCCCTGAAGCTGGTGCATACAAGTCATATGTACCTAGCTTGTTACAAATGTATTTAATACGAGGACCGAGGAGGGACTTGGTAAAGATATCTGCAAGTTGATCACTTGACTTTACAAATTTTGTAACAATATCTGTCAGGTGATAGTCTCATCCTCTTGCATCTTAAGAGATTTAATCCCATTTCTAATTTAAGATCTGTATTTATTTTACTCTATCACTTGATACTCTTCTTTTTAGTCTTTTTCCTGAGCTTCTTTTGGTGTCTCACAAGCCTAAAAAAATTGAATCTACACCTGAATTTTGAATTGTAGTTTTGGCTTTGTATGTTTTGGTTCTCTTTTAAATGAGATTTAATTTGGGCAAGGGTAGGATTTGCGGGGAGTGGTTGTGAGGGTCTATCTTCCATTACAACTTCCCACCGATCATTAAATCAAACACAAGTATAGCACACCCATCTTCTTGAAATCCCGGATATGCCTCTGCCATTACCCCCTAAACTAGTTCAAAGTGGTATTAATATCACTTTTTGAGCCCATGCGGCGTAGATAGTGTGTCTAAAAAGGCGTGTGAAATGGAAAAAAGCTAAATGTCTTAACAACATTTCTTTATTTAGAATGTTTCATTTCTTTGTTTATTTTAATTCTACTTTTTCTTTTTCCATTCTTGGCTCGTTTTCTCCTTTTACCTTTTACTTCTCTTCACTGGAAATTATAAAAAGCTGAGTCTGGTGCACTAAAGCTGTCGCTATGCGCAACATCCGGGGAAGGGCCCAACCACAAGGATCTATTGTATGCAATTTTACCTTGATTTTTGTTAGAGGATGTTTCCAAAACTTGAACCCGTGACCTCTTGGTCAGATGACAAAAACTTTACCAATTACTCCAAGGCTCTCCTTCATGAATTATGTTCGGTATAATCCTTAGAAATCTTTCCGTCACCCACCCTTTCTTCTTCATTAGCCCACCAATGTTCCAGTTCAACTACATGGAGCCCCCTTTCTCCACCCATCCCCTACTCCCGCTGTTTGAAAATAAATTATTTAACAATTGGATTGGATATTTTGAGATTCTCATTTTGTGTTGCACCCTTGTACAGTATTGTAATATGAGCGTTTTGTTTGTGAATTTTTATCCTTTGCTTTGCAGTATATTATTATTGTCAGAGGATTTGGTGGACAAAGTTATCTGATACTTGTTGCTGGTGGGAGGTGACAGGTATCCCATGGAATTAATCGAGGCTCGAATACCGCAGTTATTGAAATTTTTTTTATTGTCAGATGATTTCATATCATCTTAATTAAATAAGAGGCGACTGTCACGATCCAAAAATCAAGGGTCCTGCTGGCACTTGTCGCGACAAGCCTTGACAAGTAAGTCTATCACCTAAACTGATATGAAAAGAAAGATATTACCAAAACCCAAGGCGAGGCTTCTAGAATGAAACCGAACCACATACATAAAATAAAAGGGAAGAAATAAAATCATACAAAATCCCAAAACCTAGTGTCACAGTGTAAGAACTAACTAATTCAACTTGAGGTAAAAAATGCACAAGATATGCAGATAGGAACAAAACTCTGTCTCTGAATACAAATAAGACAGTCTAGATAAGAAAAGGAAGAAGTCAACTTCGGAGGCATAGATCAACTGCTACCTTGAATGGGCTTCAAGTACCGCCTGAATCAATTACCGTGAGGCGCACTCGAAACTGTATCTGCACCGAAAGGACGCAGTAGGAGTGAGTACGGGCCACTTGTACACAATAGGTATCATAGGCCGACTGAGCAAAATAGAAAATAAAGCATACAAAATACACACTAAGGGCACGTCGCCTGCAATCAGAAAATATCCCAAACGATAGCCCACGCCATCTCCACTAACAGTTCTACAATATTCACATATACCACATGCAAATACAACATAGAAACACAAGTATACGGATATCACACATACAAGTATGAAGAAAGTAATACACAGAGACAAATATCATATCAAGGTCGATACTCCACACAAAGAAAGCACAAAGTATATAATGAAATGCAATAATGATGATGATGATGTGATGCACGAGGTCGCCGCACAACCTCCGTATACACCTACCGAGCTGTGGTCCCAAGGTAGGACCCATGGGGGGAGGGTTTCTCAAGCCATATACAATTCATATCCAATACCATATCCATATCTCTTCTCTGACACATCCATCGGTAGAGGATTTTAAAGATGTCATTTTTTGTCAGAAAAAAGTCAGTGTTTCTAGTATTTCGACGGTGGTACCAATGTTTCATTAATGTATATGATATGAGGATGTAATGCTCACAACCAACCAAAATGAGAATTTTCATATTCAACAAATATACCAACCACATGAGCCAAAATCCATTCAGTATTCCAACCATCCATGAAATCCAACATAATTCATATATCAATAAAGTAAAATACACCAAAATGTACTATTGATACCACATTAGGCTTTTTCATCAAACAAGATATACCCATTTTCATGATTAGTTTCCACACCATTAATATGATTTTGTACTAATGTTAACTACCCTGCCCAGTCTGAAGAAAGTTAAGTCATAACCTATCTCGAATGCCAAAAATTAATCTCAAAGCCCTTCAATCCGAGCTTTCCCCTCATGAACGGATCCAGAATCAACAAAAAACATACAAATATAGAATCTAAGTGTCAAAAGAAAGCCAAAGACACCCATATTGCCCACTTCTGAATCGGGGTCAAAACGGGCCTCTGAAATGGATTTTTCGAAAAAGAAGGGTGAAATCAAAATTTTTGTTCAAAAATATATTTCCCAAGATTAAAGGAATTCATAGGAGAAAACCCAAGTTAAAACGAAGTGAAATTGGGATTTGATTCGAAGAAATGATAGTTTGAGCCTTTCGGGCCAAAATTTCCAAATTTCATTTTTAAATCTGCATTTAAACAAGATTTAAATGATAGACTCGAAGAAAGTAGTTGAAATAGGAGTTTTGGAGCTTACCCAAGCTTAAAAATAGAAGAAAAAACTCAAAAACTCGAACCCAAGCTCCTAGTCTCAAAAATGGTGTAAAAATCGCAAAGATATGGTATATAAATGACCCAGGCATCGCTTAAGCAATACTTCGCCTGCCAACCGGTGTCGCATAAGCGACCCTGTTGTCGCATAGGCGACGATTGCGTACGCGACACAGAAGTCGCGTAAGCGGCATCTCGGCTGCTCAACTGGGTCGCTTAAGAGGTGCACCAGCTGAAGAATGGAACCCTCGGGATTCATTCGGAATCTCGAGAACGCAAATGGACTATGCTACCCTATCAAATTTGACGCACGAAACTCAATGGTGATATCAAATTTTTGAAAAAAATATCGTTTTCATAGAGTTGGCCCTCGAAATTTAATTTCACAACTTTCTGAATCGAGGGTCGAAATGAGATATAAAAGCCGTAGAACCACGCCAATCATGCTACCAACCTAAAATCGACGTTCCGAATCTACTGACGCAATCCGTTTTGCCATCCGACGCACAGATGAAAAGATGTCGACCAAAGTCAACTAATGAGCCTTTAGGACCATCAAAAACCAATCTTGCAGGACCATCAAAAACCAATCTTGCAAAAACCACACCGAAATGCATTAAAAATCATGCCTATTATTCCCACACCGCAGAATTACCACAATGCAACTATGGGGAGGGTACAATGGTCAAATCACGACGAAATAAATATTTCACATAAATCACCAAAAATTAGGTCATTCCATCATCCACTACTAAGAATCTAGTTCGTTTTCGAACTAAAGATAAAAGAAATACCTGAATCAGTGAAAAACTAGGGTTTACTATACATATCAGACTCGATCTCTTAAGTAGACTCATCTACAGGCCGATGCCTTCACTGGACCTTAATCACAGGAATAACTCTAGAACGCAATCGTCTAACATCCTTGGCTAGAATGGAGACAAACTCCTCAACAAAAGATAACCACTCGTTTAATTAGACTGAATCCTAACAAATGACATGAGACTCATCAGGAATGAAACGTCGAAGCATGGAGACATGAAAAACTGAATGAATAGCTAGTAAATCTAAGGCAATGCTAACTCATAAGCCACATCCCTAGTTGTCCGAAGGATCTCAAAAGGTTCAATATACCTTGGGTTAAGCTTGCCTATCTTCCCGAATCTCATCACACCCTTCATGGGTGACACACGAAGGAAGGCATGATCACCAACACTGAACCTTAAGGCACGAAGCCTACGATCCGCATAGCTTTTGCCTACTCTGAGCCCCTCGAAGTATATCCTGAATGACCCAAACTCTATCCAAAGACTCGCGAAGTAAGTACGTACCTCTGGGTCTAATCTCGAAAATATCAAACCAACCAACTGGGGAGCGTCAATGCCTACCATATAAAGCCTCGAAAGGAACCATCTCAATACTGGAATGATAACTATTATTATACGCAAACTCCGCCAAAGCTAGATGTTTCTCCCACTAGCCTCCAAAGTCCATGACGCAAGCGCGGAGCATATCCTCCAAAACCTGAATAGTTCGCTCCGACTGACTATTGGTCTCGGGTGAAAAGCTAAGCTAAGATCTATCGGGTACCCAACTCTTCTTGCAAAGTCAAAAAGTGAGATGTGAACACTGAACCTCGATTTGAGATGATAGACTTCGGTACACTATAAAGATAGACTATCTCACGAATATAGATACGGGCCAACCTCTCAGCACTGTAAGAAACCTGAACCAGAGTGAGCATATTTGATCAACCGATCTGCAATGACCCAAACACTATTAGAACCACGAGAAGTACGAGGCAACCCAGTCACGAAGTCCATAGTGATTCTTTCCCATTTCCACTCGGGAATGGGTAACCTCTGAAGCAAACCACCAGGTCTCAAATGCTCGGCCTTCACCTGCTGGCAACATACGCAACGAGCTATAAAATCCACTACGTCCTTCCTCATACCGCCTCATCAGTAATGCTGTCTTAAATCACGGTACATCTTCCTCCTGGATGAATGAAATACCTGGAACGATGAGCTTCCTCCAAAATCAATTTAATCCAATCACCCACTCTCGACACACAAACTCGGCCTCCAATCCTTAAAACACCATCAGAATCAAGTGGGGCTTTCTTAGCATCACTACTCAACACCCTATCCCGAATTAATCTCAATCCAACATCATTAAACTGATGATCCCAAATCTGCTTCATCAAAGAAAACCTAGTCTCCACGGATGACAAAATACATCCAGGTGTCGAAATATCAAGCCTAACCATCTGGTTAGCCAAATGCTGAACCTCTAAGGCCAAAGGCCTCTCATGGGTCAAAAGATGCGCCAAACTATCCATGCTATTCGACTTTCAACTCAAGGCATCCACAACCACATTAGCCTTGCCTGGATGATAGAGAATTGTCAAGTCATAATCCATAAGCAACTCAAGCCAATGGTGCTGCCTCTTATTAAGATCTAGCTGGGTGAAGAAGTATTGAAGGCTACGATGATCCAAGAAAATCTCACAAAGAACTCCACAGAAGTAGTGCCTCCACAACTTCAAAGCAAAAACAACCGCGCACAACTCCAAATCATGGATAGGGTAATTTCTCTCATGGGACTTCAACTGGCGAGAATCATAAGCAATCACCTTATCCTCCTGTATCATCACAACACCTAGGACAACACCTGAAGCATCACAGAAGATGGTGAAACCCACACCCTCCTTGGGCAAGGTCAAGATAGGAGCCTAAGTCAACAAATCCTCGAGCTTTTGAAAGCTCGCTTCACAAACATCAAACCACTGGAAGGAAATCTTCTTCTGAGTTAACTTGGTCAATGGAACAACAATAGATGAAAAACCTTCAACAAAGTGTCGATAGTAGCCTGCTAAACCAACAAAACTTTGAATCTCGGTAGGAGAAGTAGGCCTAGCCCAATCACGAACCGCTGCAATCTTGGCCGGATCGACCATAATCCCATCTTTGGTCCCCACGTGACCCAAGAAAGAGACAGACTCCAACCTAAACTCACACTTGGAGAACTTTGCATGCAACTTCTCATCCCTCAAGCTTTGAAGCGCAATCCACAAATGCTCCTCATGATCGGCATCACTCTTGAAATAGACCAAGATATCATCTATAAATACAATAAAAAAAAGTCGAGATATGGTTGAAATACCTTGTTCATGAACTCCATGAACGTGGCTAGGGCATTGGTCAATCCGAAGGACATGACCAAGATCTCATAATGACCGTACCAAGTCTGAAAAGCTGTCTTCGGAATATCCGGAGCTCTAATCGTCAACTGGTGATACTGGAATCTCAAATCAATCTTTGAAAACACCGAAGCACCCTGAAGCTGATCAAACAAATCATCAATATGAGGAAAAGGATACTTATTTTTAATCGTCACTTTGTTCAATTGCTGATAATCCATACACATACGCATAGACCCATTCTTTTCTTCACAAATAAGATAGGCGCACTCCAAGGTGGTACACTAGGTCGGATAAATCCTTTATCCAACAACCCCTGCAACTGATTCTTCAATTCCTTCAACTTGGTTAGGGTCATTCTATAAGAAGGAATAAAGATGGGCTTGGTGCCCGGCTCAACATCAATAGCAAAGTCAATATCACAATTCGGAGGCATACTAGACAAATCGATAGGAAAAACGTCCATGAACTTACGGACACCACGAATAGAACCCAGGGGAAGCAATACTAGTATCACAAATATGGTTTAAATAATACGAACATCCCTCTCTACCAAACGACGAGCCTGAAGGAAAGATATAACTCTCTTGGGACCCGAATGAAACACACCCTCCCAAGCTATCCTTGGCACACCTGGCGAAGCTAATGTCACAGTCTTAGCATAACAATTTAGGAAAACATGATAAGGAGCTAATCAATGCATACCCAAGATGACGTTGAAATCTACGATATCTAAAACAAGCAGATCTACCCAAGTCTCACGACCCGTGAAAGTCTACCACTAAAGAATCTCCTAAGGGGGTAGATACACGAATAGGAATATCAAGAAACTCACTAGCAGAATAAAAAACTGAAGCAAAATATGCACATATAGGAGAAATTTGATCCTGGATCAAATAACATAGATGCAGATCTGAAACAAACAGGGACGACTACCCGAAGTTGCTGAACCAGAAAACCCACTACCTGACCCTGCAAAACTACCTGCACCAGTCTACTATGATACTCATGAAAACCTCTAGAATCTCTACCTCGAGAAGTGTGACCTCTGAACTCACCCTGACGGCACACCCTCTTGGCGCCTCCCTAAGACGCTCGAAAAATAGAATCAGTCATCGTAGCATGATCCACAATACTCCGACATGATGCCTCATACACTACCATTTGAGTCATAGCAAGTTGAAGAGAAACATCCAACCCCTTCACGAACTTTCGAATTTTCTCCGACTCGGTTGAAATACTGGCATAAAAAATCTAGACAAGGCATGGAAACGTGCCTCATACTCTGCAACAGTCATGGAGCCCTGCTCTAAGCGATCAATCTCATCTCTCATTTGATTCCTCAGACGGAAAGGCACAAACCTGTCCAAAAAAGCCTCAACAAACTGATCCCAAGTCATCTCTGGAGAATCAAGAGGTCTGCAACTAACAAGCGACCTCTACCAATCTCTGGCTGTATCTCTCAATTGATAAGTAGTATACGCAACCCCATGTGACTCAAGTGAACCAAGGTTATGCAATTTTTCATAACGGTCTATCAAGAACTCATAGGCATCCTTGCTTACAACACCATTGAACCTAGGAGGACCCAAGCGAGTGAATTTCTCAAACCTCTTCTGATCCTCAGAAGACATGACTGTACTTGTAATAAGAGGAGGCATAGTGAATCTGGCTGGCTGAGACCCCACCTGATAAGGTAACATAGACGAAGATTGAACTCTTGACTTGGAATACCATACTCAGATGGAGGCGCTGAAAGAGGAACAACACTTGGAATGTGTGGAGTACCAAAGGCAGATGTAGGTACTACTGGAGGATCCACACTCGGAACCAGAGGAACACCATAGACAGACTCTGGCACAGACAAAGCTACAATACTTGGAGCTGGAGGAACACCAGGTACATTGGCACAGAAAGAGTGAAACTCAGTTTAGAATACAGGGTATGAAAGATCCGCATGATAAGGAATAAAATAAGGGAAGTTTCCTAAAGACATATTATAGCCTCTCGAAGATATATGCGGACGTCAATGTATCGATCCACGAGACTCTATAGACGCCTCGTTCTTACACTGTTGAGACCAATGAACCTGGCTGCTTTGATACCAATTTGTCAAGACCCAAAAATCAAGGGTCATGCTGACACTTATCGCGGCAAGCCTTAACAAGTAAGCCTATCACTCAAACTGATATGAAATGAAAGATATTACCAAAATCCAAGGCGTGGCTTCTAGAATGAAATCGAACCATATCCATATAATAAAAGCGGAGAAATAAAACCATACAAAATCCCAAAACCTGGTGTCGCTGTGTTAGAATTAACTAGTACAAATTGAGCTAAAAAATACACAACATATCCAAACAGGATCAAAACTCTTATCTCTTACCTCTGAATACAAATAAGACATAGTCTAGATAAGAAAAGGTAGAAGTCGACTCCGAATGCATAGATCAACTACTACCTCAAACAGGCTCCAAGTACCGCTTGAATCAACTGTCGTGAGGCGCACTCGAACCTGGATCTGCACTGAAAGGACGCAGTAGGAGTGAGTATGGTCCACTTGTACTCAGTAGGTATCATAGACCGACTGAGCAAAGTAGAAAATAAAGCATACAGAATAAACACTAGATGCACATCACCTGCAATCAGAAAATGTCCCACATGGTAGCCCACATCGTCTCCACTAACAGTTCTACAATATTCACATATACCACATGCAAATACAACATGGAAACACAAGTATACGAATATCACACATACAGGTATGAAGAAAGTAATACACAGAGACAAATATCATATCAAGGACCATACTCCACACAAAGATAGCACAAAGTGTATAATAAAATGCAATAATGATGATGGTGATGATGATGATGATGTGATGCACGAGGTCATCGCACAACCTCCGTATACACCTACCGACCTGTGCTCCCGAGGTAGGACCCATGGGGGGGTTCATCAACCCATATACAATCCATATTCAATGCGATATCCATATCTCTTCTCTGACATATCTATTGGTAGAGGATTTTAAAGATTTCACATTTTCTGTCAGAAAAAGCCAGTGTTTTCAGTATTTTCATAGTGGTACCAATGTTTCATGAATCTGTATGATATGAGGATGTAATGCTCATAGCCAATCAAAATGAGAATTTTCATATTCAACCAATATACCAACCACGTGAGCCAAAATCCACTCAGTATTCCAACCATCTATGAAATTTAACATAATTCATATAACGATAGTGTAAAATACACAAAAATGTATTAATACCACATTAGGCTTTTTCATTAAACAAGATATAACTAATATCATATACACAAGGCATATAAAACTCCACACGGTTTGTACTCACGTTAACTATCCAGCCCAGTTTAAAGAAAGTTAAGCCATAACCTACCTCGCATGTCGAAAACCAATCCCAAAAGCCTTCAATTCGGAGCTTTCTCCTCACAAACGAACCCAAAATCAACTAAAACATATAAATATAGTATCTATGCGTCAAAAGAAAGCCAACGACACCCATATTGCCCACTTTCGAATTAGAGTCAAAACGGACTCCCGAAATGAATTTTTAAAAAGGAAGGCTAAATCTGAATTTTTATCCAAAAACATATTTCCCAAGATTAAAGAAACTCATACGAGAAAACCCAAGTGAAAACAAAGTGAAATTGGAGTTTGATTCAAAGAAATAGTTTGGGCCTTACGGGCCAAAATCCCCAAATTCCACCTTTAAATCCGCATTTAAACAAGATTTAAATGATAGAATCGAAGAAAAGTAGTTGAAGTAGGAGTTCTGGAGCTTACCCAAAATTAGAAACGGAAGAAAAAGCTCAAAAACTCAAACTCCTAGCTCCTAGTTCCGAAAATGGTGTAAAAATCGCGAAAATGGGGTATATAAATGACCCAGGCATCACTTACGCGATCACTGGATCGCTTAAGCGACTATCGCTTGTCAGCCGGTGTCGCGTAAGCGACCCTGTTGTCGCTTAGGCTACGGTCGCGTACGCGATGCTGAAGTCGCGTAAGCGGCATCCCAGCTGCTTAACTGGGTCACTTAAGTGACCAAAATGTCGCTCAAGCGGGTGCACCGGCTGGAGAATTGGAGAATTTCAAGTCTCCATGGACCCCTCGGGATTTATTGGAATTTCGAAAGCGCAAACGGACTATGCTACCCTATTAAATTCGACGTTCCGGACTCTGGCGATAATTTTTGAAAAAAACGCCGTTTTCACGGAGTTGACCCCCAAAATTCAATTTCACAACTTTCCGAACCGAGAGTCAAAATGAGATATAAAAGTCGTAAAACCACACCAACTAATTTTGCCAACGTAAAATCGATGTTCCGAATCTGCTGGCGCAGTCCGTTTTGCCATCAATGCACAGATCAAAAGATGTCGACTGAAGTCAACTCATAAGCCTTTAAGACCATCAGAAACCACAATCTCGCATAAACCACACCGAAATGCATTGGAAACCATGTCTATCATACCCACACCCCAGAATTCCCACAATGCAACTACGGGGAGGGGTAAAATGGTCAAATCACGCCGAAATAAATATTTCATATAAATCACCAAAAATTAGGTCATTACCACGACAGTCATATTTCAAATCCATAAAACAGATTCTGTCATATTTGCAATATGTATTCTGAAAATCCAAAGTCGCGGGCGGGTCTAGTTGGAGCTGTTGGAGAGCTTTGCAGGGAGAAGAAGATGGCGAAAATAGAAACAACAATAATTACGTTTCAATCCCAAACAAGTTGGGGTTGATTGTATGAATCCTTATTTACCTTGTCTCCCACTTAAGCTCAACTCATGTTATTGTCATACCAAAAGGTAGCGGAAAAAAATAGTAAAAATCATGTGTTGGAATGAAAATGAAGTGGAAAAAAGCAGTGCATCAATGATACTGCCTGTTGGAATCTGGTTTGGTCTCTTGGGGTGGTAGTAATTCTACTCCAAGACAAGTCCTACCCCGGCAAAAGTTGAAGTTTGTAGTAGATAAAAGAGGACAAGTTGGTGGAGGTATTTATGTATTATCTCGTGAAGAAAGGGAAGAGAAAAAAAAGCTTTTTAATGTAAAAGGTATGTATAAGCTCTGTACAACACCACCAAATATTCAATTGGTTATTTATGGCATGCGAGAGTTTAGGGTGATATTTTATTCCACTTCAAAATATTTCAGATGGGAAAAGGAATCCTGCAAAAATCCAGTGTGTAGCTGAAAATCTGACTCAAGTTCGGGAAACATTTTAATTTTCTTTGTTGATCTCTCAAACATGGAATTAGAAGTTTGTTTTATGACAAGGTGCCTGACTCTTATTTCTCTTTGCAGAGGTGCCCGGGCAGCAGTGTGGGAGAACTTTAAGGACAATCCTCTCTTTGATATTTCTACGGAGCATCCAACTACTTACTACGAGGACATGCAGCGAGCCATCTTTTGCTTGTGCCCACTTGGGTGGGCACCATGGAGCCCAAGATTGGTTGAAGCAGTTATATTTGGATGTATCCCTTCTATCATTGCAGATGATATTGTCTTGCCATTTGCTGATGCAATCCCCTGGGAAGAGATTGGTGTTTTTGTAGACGAGAAGGATGTTCCAAATTTGGATACTATTCTCACTTCTATTCCACCAGAGGAAATATTGAGGAAGCAGAGATTGCTTGCCAACCCTTCAATGAAGCAGGCTATGTTGTTTCCACAACCTGCTCAACCAGGAGATGCTTTCCATCAAATTTTGAATGGGCTTGCTCGTAAACTGCCACACGGCGGGAGCGTTTACTTGAAGCCTGGGGAGAAGATTTTAAACTGGACTGCTGGTCCAGTTGGTGACCTGAAACCTTGGTAGAAAGCTGGTACTGGAGATGATTGCAATCACTCAATCTTGGCTTCCAGCCTTAATGCCACGCTGAAGGTGTCTAATTAATATGAAGTGTAAATCTTAAGCATGTAATTTATTCAATAAAGTAAAGAATCTTTTATTGATAACAACATCCAGAGGATGAAACATATTACAAAATCTTAAGTTGGAGGGTTTGTTGTAGTTCTGGAGGGCCACATTCATTTTTGGAGCTGTACGATTTGGTGTACAAACAGCTATGTTGGTTCCCTAGTGTACACTGTAGTCATGTGTACTACTAACATTGTGTTATAAAGTCATTACACTTTGTATTACGTCCCCATTGAGCGTCATAATACCATCCTATGTTACCACCTATTAAAAGAAAATGAAAAAATTACTTAATACCACAAGTTTAACTTAACCACTGAAAATTCCAACTCTTTTAAATAATTACTTAAATTCTTTATTTGCTTTCTCTTTCTTAAAATGCCATACACATAACAAAAGGGAACCCTAAACCTTATTTACGGCTACTTTCCCCGATCTCTCTCTCTCTACTTTCTCTTTTTAGATTTTCATGAAATTTAAGCTCGAATTTTCGGGTAATGGCAGCAACATTTTCACCGATAACAATCTCTTTTTCGGTTTCCGGCATAAAATAAAATAAAATTTTAAAAATCAAAATCTCAATATCTTCAATTTCTCCATTAAAGGAGAAATTGTGTTTGTCCATTAAAGGCATCGGCTACTGCTCCCTTATTTAGTGTTCCTCTTTACTGGTCCTCCTTTCATATTTAGTTTCTCCATTAAATGAAAAATTAATGGAGGTGAAGAAGATGAGTATCTCGTCGATTTCATGAGGTATCCGTCATTAATGGCGGGATGATGTTGTAGAAGAAAGATGGGGTTTTATTAGTTTTTTTTATTCTACAAGGTACAAAAGTTAGGTATGTGAGAGATTTAAATTACTGGAACATAGATATTGTAATGGAGATGAAGAATGTACAAAAATTATCTATCAGAATGATATTTTTTGTATTATTGATATATAAGATTTATGTGTCTATTCGAAAATTTGACAAAGGTTATGCATCAGAAAGCTTCTTGTGTTATAGATACATCACTGACTAAAAAGCTGACATAGGTTATGTATCAAAATGATTTCTGTGTTACATATACACACAAAAATTGTGTTCGTAATACATCATGATTTTCATGTTAATGATACATAAACTAATCTACATAACTAAAGAGTGGTGGAAGAAAGCTTTGTGGACACCAACACAGGCAATGGTGTAAAGGAAGCTGGAGTTTGATAATTTGAGTATAAGACCCCAAAAATTCTGTTGATTTTATTTTAGATCCTCCCTCGCTTTTAATGGTAATTTTGACTTGAATCATGATAAGAGATGTTAAAGAGATGATTGGGGAAAGTTTCAAAATTTTCGAAAAGCGTTCGGGGTCATTTTGGAATGAGGGTTTTTTGGTCCTTTTTTCCTTTTAAAACGACAATAAACATGTTTTAATCCCCATTCCCCATCAGTTAACAAAATTTTCACCGTTCATTCGCCCTCTCAAGTCTCAAGAGAAGAAACTAAGGGTTTTCTCAAGAATTCAACCTTTCGGGCTATAAACTCAAATTTTTCTCAAAATTCTTCTGTTATTAAGGCATATTGGGCAGCCCTAATTTTACTTATTAAATTATTGCATCAAATTGCTTGATATTTACATGTTTCTTGGTTGCTTAATTCAAACTAGGGTTGAGGATTTTTGGTGGTTATACTCTTGCATTATTTATTTCTTATTTTAATGGTTTTCCTCATGCTTTACGGTGAATTTGTGACTTGTGATAACGGGGAAATTTGGCAATATGGTTTCACAATATTTATGGATTTTTGCATGATTATAATGACATGAACCTCAACCCACAACATAATTTGGATCATAAACAAGGATTTTATAGTGTCTAAACTGTTCATTAGAGAATTGCATAACATTAAATGGTAACAAGGTAAAGAGGTTTTTCTAACGCCCTAGAGGGCTTTGGTTATGGATTTTTAACGAAAATTGGAGTCTTAATGGTGCAATGGATTACGTATATGGTATAACACATTTTGGAGTGATTTGCAAGTTTATTGGTATGACGATATCAAGTTGGGAATGTCTTAATAAATGACTCCATGGTTATTGGTATGTGAAAACTATTTTAATTGGTCTTAACGAGAATTGTGTAGCTTACCGATAAAGTGTAGTCTTAGGGGGCCAACACTAAAAATCACGTTTAAAGATGTTGGGGGTCTATGACCACTGTGTCAAATTTACACAATATATTTTTGGGAGGCTAATTGACTATTGGTGGCTTTAGCCTAATTTCTCCGATCCATGCGGCTAACATGGATTGGGGCCCTTCCGGTAGGGGGAGTGGACCCATATAGACCATGGGTGCCTTTAGATCGGTACGAGTTACATAGTGCAGGATTAAATTTTTAAAGAATCATGTCTCGTGTTCCTTGTCCCCTATCCCGGCATTCTATTATCTTGATAGTTGATGATCACATGTTTTTATGGTTGGTTTTCAGTAGAAATATTTTTATTCATGTGTTTTATTACTGGTTTGGTACTTGCATAGTTTATCTATTTCCTTGGGTTTCATGCCAGTACTCGCCTGAAACACCTTGGATTTTGGTCCATAGAAATTTCCTGGGTTTTGGACTTTCTGGACATCATACGACTCACCATACTAGTGGTATGGTGAGGGTACAGGTCAGGTGACCTAGTCGTATGTTGTCCAGTGTTGGGTGGTTAAGTTTCTAAAATAGGTATGACTTGGGTAGGTACGAGTTGTATGGTGGGTGACGGGTCGTAGGGTTGGGTTATCCTTCACTTAATCTGAATCTTAGTAACTTAACTTAGATCTGAGTACGAGTGGCTCACCATGAGTCATAAGATAGGGTACGAGTGGTGTAGTCCAACTCATATGTTGGACAGTGTCAAACCCTCTTGATTTTGCCTAAGGTATAGGTTAAGGGTACGGGTCATACGTTTAAGTACGATTGGGGCTTGGTGGTCGTATGTTGGCCAGTGTTGGGGGGTCCAAGGGATGCCTAGGGTACGAGTGGTGGGTACCACTCGTATGATAGGGTATGGGTGGTATGGCAGAGTCGTACCTTCTTGCAAAATTTTTATGCAGTTTAAGTTGGGGGTAATCTGGACATTCCCTTCTTAACCTCTTAAGGCCCCATGACTTATATCACTCTTGAGACATCATTTACCCTAATATTTTAAACTTAAATACTTAAAAACTCTTTCAAAGGCTCTTGGGTCAAGGAAGGCTAGGGTTTCACCAATAGGATCAATTTGGGGCTTACAAGGGTGATTTCTCTCTATTATCTTCTTAATGTAAGGCATGTTACTCCTCTGTCATTGTTAGTTCCAACTAAAAGCATGTTTTATGTATTGTTTCCATGGCATAAATATTGTATGGTTTTGGGTTTTCAATTATACATTAGGGTTTTTGGTTACAATGGTTGGTTATGGTTTTCCCATGTCTTTTACTTATGGTTTTCATATTATTATGATGGTTTGAACATTTGGTTGCATGAGAATGGTTAATTGGTACTTGATTTTGGCTTTGGAAATAATATGCCCCCAACATGTTTGATAAAATGCCTATGAGAATGTTTTTGGTTAAATTGTTGGACTTTCATTGAACATGGCATGGTATAACTTGGTAATGGAACCCTAATAGTATAAATACTTTAAATGGTTTGGAATGGATAAATGGTAAGATCTTGGTGGCTATGGTTGGTCTAATTGAAAGACTTGTGGGGTACAAAGGAACCCCCCAAGCAAACATAATAATGATCACTTGTGGGGTACATGGGACTCCCCAAATTCAACTTAACAATGTAATCTTTGGGTACATGAGAATCCTTTTCTTCTTAAAAAGGATGGCTAAGGACATTACTTGCAAGTTATAGTCGGTATGACGATACCACTACTTATAGCCTTGGTTAATAATAAATGGAATGGTGGTTTGGTTGTGTGGTAATGGATTTAATTGGAAATAATGGCGGGGTGTGATAGCCAACCGTGAAGGTGTGAGTCCAATGGATAGACACTGGAAACTCATATTTGCCGACATGAGGATTGGTCATGGCGACTATTTATGTTACTTACGTGGTATATGGAATCCCCTAAGTACACTTGTACATATGTTTCATTGAGAGCGAAGTGTACTCGGGAATCCCCTACTGCTATGGTATCTTCGATTTGTGTGGCTAGACGCATCGGGGCCCGTTCAGGGGGTTACACTGGACCCATATAGCCCCTGAGTAGTTCTAGGAGGGTTAAGCTACACATACCAAGGTTAATGGTTTTAAAGGCATGCTAAACCCGATTCTCTTTCCCAGTGTGGTTATATATATATGTATGGTTGTGAATGCATATGGTTGGTTTACTTGATTTTAAAGATTGACATTATTTTATCCTTATCCTAAGTGCACGCTAGCGTTCACCGCTAACCCATCTTTGGGCGGATGTATCCCCATGCGATGCAGGAACCGACCATTCTATTCCTCTTGCTTAGTGATTAGATTCAGAATCAGCTTGGTTGGATTAAAGTGGTGAGTTTCCATATTTTGGAATGCTCCATTTCAAGTCATGGATGTTTTTACATACTTTGGTTATTTCATAGACATTGGTTTTGGCTAAGGTTGAGGGCATGTCCCAACCGGATATTGTGTTACTTTTGGTTAGAGGCTTTGTGGAACTACTATGGGTTGGTATCGACGGTGTTGGCAGTGGTGTCAGCTTTAGTATTGGCATTGGTATTTGCGCTAATACCGTTTGACTGTATTTATGATTGTTCTATCCTTTTATGTTTTGATATTATATATATTTTTATATTGGAACTCATTTGGTATCGGATGTATGGATTGGTTTATGATTTTGTTTTGGTATTAGTTAATGGTTGGATAATGATTGGTTTACAATTTTGTTAGGGTTTTGGTTAATGGTTGGATAATAGATGGTTGGACTTGTTTGTGTTGGTCTCGGTTATGGGCCTATCCCAGAGTCTGGAATTGTAATAAACACTATCTTGTTATACGTTCAAAATTTATTTGACTCGGGGTATGCATAATTGGAGGTTGGGTTGGGTAACGGGGGTGGTCCCCGGTCCTGGTTGGATTTGGGATGCTCATTACGACAATGCCCTATTTTAGATCTTGTCAAGTTGGTATCATTGCTTTAGGTTCATGGTCAATTGGGAGTCCACAAAGCCGTGCCTAGTAGAGTCTCTTTTAAAGGCGTGTAGCGTGCCACACTCATAAGGGAGAGGCTAAAAGGCATTTTGAAAATGTTTCTTTTCTTTGTGTTATATTTTCAAGCTTGGAATCTAAGTCCTAGAATCTTCTCTAATTTCGTTTGTTCGCTTTTTAGATCATGCCTTGATGATTTAAAGTTCACGAAAACTCCTCGGTCCCAACTGGGGACAATATTGATGGGACACGTTTTACTCAAGGGATCCATACTCGGTCTAGGGGTCCTGTCCCTGATATTTCTGGAGTTCCACTGATTTCTTCTAGTCCTCCTCAGGCTCCCCAGGCAGACGTGATGAATGCGGAGTTTCGTCAGTCGATTCATATGATTGCTCAGTTGGTAGATTCTCAGGCTGAGCGTGGTGCATCTTGTATTGCATCTTCTGAGGCCACAAGGCTTGGCCAGTTTATGAGGTTGAATCCTCTACTTGGCCAGTTTATGAGGTTGAATCCTCTAACTTTTACTGGAGTTAAGGTAGAGGAGGATCCTCAGGGTTTTATGGATGAAATGGAAAAGATCTTCAGGGTGATGGAGGCCATGAATATGGAAGGGGTGAATTTTGCTGCCTATGAGCTAAAGGATGTGGCATACCAATGGTACGACGAATGAGAGTAGGCAAGGGGTAAGGTTGATGAGTCTTCTCTGTGGGAGACTTTCTCTAATTCTTTTCTAGACCGCTTCTTTCCTCAGAAGTTGAGGAAAGCGAAGGCAGAAGAATTTATTAATCTGAAATAGGGAAAGATATCGGTCAAGGAGTATGCCTTAAAATTTTACTAGTTATCTAGGTATGCTCCGAAATTGGTGTTTGATATGAGGGCCAGGATGAGAAAGGTTGCTTCAGAACTATCTTGTAGTTGATCCTTGAAAGCAGGACTGCATTGGAAAGTAGGGTAGGAAGTTCAGGTTCTCTGAGCAGGGTGGTCAACAACAAAGTGGTCGAGATGGTGGTAAGTGGCCAAAGAAGAAGTGGTGGCGTTCTGGTTCTTTCTCTACAACTAGTGCTCCTTACCCAAAGTAGTCGGGTGATAGGCGTCAGCAGGGTGGCGATAACTTCAGGGCACATGGTGCCCAATCTCAGGCTAGTGGGGTTGAATTGGCCTCGTCATGTCCTCTTTATAGGTTCTGTGATCGGTTACATCAGGGCTTCTATGATGAGGGGAGGGACAAGTTTTTCAAATGTTGTTAACCAGGCTATATGATTAGAAGTTGTCCGGTTGATAAGGTCGCTTCGGGAGCAAACACGGTTCTGATTGCCTCTTCATCTGCTCCTGCACCTAGGGGTGCTGCTTCTGCATCTGTTTCTGCTTTTGGTACCGGCATAAGCCTGCGTCCTGACAGGAGTCTAAGGTATCGCCTGATGTCGTGACTGGTATGTTACAACTTTTGTATCATGATGTGTATTATTTACTTAATCTGGGGTCCACTCTCTTTTATGTGACCCCATTTGTGACTGTGTATTTTGGTTTTAATCCCGAGGTTATTTCAGATCCTTTTTCTATTTCTACCCTGGTAGGTGACTCTGTGGTCCTAAGAGAGTCTATAGGGGGTATGTGGTATCTGTTGGTAGTAAGGAGACTCTGGTGGTTTTGTTCGAATTATATATGGTGGATTTCGATATTATTCTGGAGATGTATTGGTTACACTCATGCTACGCGTCCTTAGATTGTCGAACCCGTAAGGTTGTCTTTAGGTTTCGTGGAGAGCCGATTATTGAATGAGAGGGTGGTTCCCTAGCTCTTAGAGCTCGGAGATTAATCTCCAAAGGGTGTCTCTATCATTTGGTTCGGGTTAAAAACTCTAACTCGGAAAGTCCTTCTTTGCATTCGATTCTGGTGTTGAATGAGTTTCCTGAGGTCTTTTTGGATGATCTTCCTGGTGTTTCTCTATATAGGGAGATTGAGTTTGGGATTTATTTGGTTCCAGATACTTGTCCAATATCTATTCCTCCTTATAGAATGGATCCGGCTGAGTTGAGGGAACCCAAGGAGCAACTTAAGGATCTTTTGGATAATGGCTTCATCTGTCCTAAGATGTCCCCGTGAGGTGCACCGGTGTTATTCATGCGTAAAAAGGATGGTTTCCTTCGGATGTGTATTGACTATCGATAGTTGAATAAGGTGATGGTGAAGAACAAGTATCCTCTTCCTCGGATAGATTACTTGTTTGATCAGTTGCAGGGTGCCAAATTCTTTTCTAAGATAGATCTTCGGTCTGGGTATCATCAGCATAAGATTAGGGAGGTAGATATCCCTAAGACAGCTATCCATACCCGGTATGGGCACTTTGAGTTCTTGGTTATGTCATTCGGATTGACCAATACCCCAGCGAAATTCATGAATATGATGAACATGGTCTTTTGTCAGTTTTTGGATCTTTTTGTCATTGTGTTCATTGATTTATTTTGGTGTAATCTAAGAGAGGTGGATCATGCCAATAACGTCCATGTGGTGTTGCAGACCTTGAACGAGCAGTAGTTATATGCCAAATTCTCGAAATGTGAATTCTGGTTGAACGCTGTCACTTTTTAGGGTCATATTATTTCTTGTGAGGGGATCATGGTAGATCTGTAAAAGGTAAAAACTTGACAGAGCCCAAGCGCACACGCAAGTGTGCGTGGTCTTATCAAGTAATAAAGTGGTCTTCTAGAAACAAATATCGATCCCACAGAGACTTGATTAAGCAACAATTCTATTTTAGTTCACAATTTAGATTAAGTTGGTGCAGGAGTAACCAAAAGAGTGATTGAAAATTGTAATTGCAATTAAAATAAACAATGCGGAAAGTAAAGATCTTGAAACAATCAATGGGAGAAAACCCAGGGTTAAAGCACTTTCGACAATCATACTATGTTATTGAATTACATTCGTTAACTTGCTTATCTTGGTTGTTGATTCGTAGGGTTAATTGCGTGATCATGGTCTCCCGACCTCTAATCGTTTACCTAAGTTGAACCTTACATCTACATCGTTGAGCGGGGATGTAATGATCCAATTAATTTTTTTTAGCTATCATCCTACGTGTGAATCAAGTAAGGCATCTAAGTACATCCCCGTCCTAGATACTAATTCGAATTCCTTATTTCATAAAGGAATACAAAACATACTTTGTTCATCTCCATGTTCTATCCCCCATTCCCTCTCCTGAGATCAAAAGGTAGACAATTGATGTATTATAAGGGTCGTGAATCCTTAAAATAGTTAAATCAAAGATGAACACACAACCAATAATGATAAGAAAATTAAACTAACTTTATTTAAAACAATAGTACTCATATCCTTGACTTTAACCCTGAAAAAGGGTATTTAGCCACGCATAGTCATAATCGTAATCAAAAATTGGTAATTAACGATTAAAAACATGAATGAAATAAATTAAAAGAACAAAAACCTAATGAAGAAGTTGTAGCAGCCCTTTGCTCTTCAAAATATGTCCAAATATATGTAAAATCGTGATATAACATGTATTTATAGTATAGGAGTAAGCCAATTTCGTGTTGGACAAGGAAACTGTCAGTTATTGAGCCCGGGACTGGGTGAGATGTCGCCCTGGATATAGCCCCACTCCAGTGAGTCTGAACCCTGGCTAGAGCGCTGCTCCAGGAAAGGCTGCGTCCTGGCCATAGCCTTGCTCCAGGTGGGGCGGCGCCTCCAAATCGCCTTGAGCCTCTGGAAGTTGCTCTCTAAATTTTGGTTAAGTGTTGAGTCTCCCCTCTTAGTCCTTGTCTTGTGGCGTCTTTCCCAAGGATTTCAAACCTTCATAACATCAAAATATCATCATATTTGGCTCCCAAATCATCCTACACAATCACACCATACGAATTAGGAGATTAACACAACACTATATCCATAACAACGAATTAAAACAAGAGCTAAGCTAAGCTAGTTCGCATTAATCTTTCACTTATTGTTCCAGCTGTACACTCATTCAAATTGAAATTTTCTCACTAACAACAAGTTATTCCACTCATAATTACACATTAAAACCATAAGGAACACTTTAAACACACTAGAATCCATTGAAATCAACTAAACAAGCACCTAGCTCAAGCTAGTAACGTTAGTTTTCTGGGTTGAACTCTAAATGAATATTTGAAGTAAAAACTTGTTTGAAATTCACTTTGAACATCATGAACACATGCTTTAACACTTGGATACACATTTATCTCATTATCAACCCATATAGCACACTAATCATCCTCAAAATAAGGCTAAAAAGGCTAGAATAGAGACACTAGAATTCATAAATACACCCAACATCACCACCCCACACTTAAAGCCTTGTTCATCCTCGAACAACTCTTCACTATAAACATCATGATTTGGAGACTCTATACTTCTACTACATGCAAGAAGCTCAAGCTAGTACTACCATGACTACACGAAATGCAAGTTTCTACACAAAGCATGTTATTTACACAATTGATAGCTCATGAACAGTACTTCAAAACATCCTAGCCTCAAGATTTGACTCACCTAGTTGGCAAACTCATGCTTATCATTCAATCAAGGACGTCCTACAAATCACCCACATTCATAAAAAATGTGCCCCTTACAACAAGAGAGTTACCCATAATCACTCACACTTAAGCAATTCATAGCATAATGGGTATAAAAATCTAACTACGCTCACTCTCACAAAGAATTCACAAGTTACCCACAATGAACCATAGGCTTTCCCTTAGTGTAGTGCTCCACTAATATTAGAATGTAAAGCTTAGGATCAACTAGGACTTTTTTGGGTTGTAATATAGGCTAAGAGACGGGTAGGAACTATTTGGGAATAGTGACTAACCTCTCTAAGCGCTTTAATACACTACATTATACATTTAAAATCGATCACCAACAACTAAATTACACTTTTTCCATCCACCCATCACCTTTATTTTTGCCCCATCTCTTTTAAGTATTTTCACAAACACATGATTGGCGTATTGTTTATTCCTTCAAGATTCAATTTTTCTAATTTTCTACAATCATGGAAATATTTATAACAAGATTCAATTTTTCTAATTTTCTACAATCATGGAAATATTTATAACACCATTTATATCACTCCTAACCACCACACATCAATTATAAACACCAATAAATCTTACCTTGGTGCATCAATTTCACCTTTTTCTTCTTTAATTTCTCAAACTCCTTACTAAATCAATTTTTCATTGAAGCACTTAAGTGCTTTTTGTATCAAATTATGATCTATCAAAGAAGGGGTTAGTCTAATTATGTGGATACCAAGGAAAAGGCTAAAGGCTCAATGGGGGTTAACTAGGATAATGCACAAATGGTAGGACAAATAGAAGGTATAAAACAAGGCTATCAAAGAAATGCTTGAATCATCTTCTAAACCCACTCTTTATTTCGCTTTACATGCACACCGGAAAATTTCTAGACATCACATGCAACAAGGAATATACAAAAATCTCACACACACATGGCACATGCTCAATTCAATAGGATCATCATAGACTCCCAACCAAACAATACCATGAATTCAAATTTAAGCCTAAAAGCACAAGAGTCACAAAAATGAGCCTAAGAGTCTCAAAAGTAGCAATTGAATTATTTCACATGCTTTTACAAACAAACCCACTTGCATCATGTAATCAAAAATAGCACCAACAAGAGTATCTTACACCAAATTTTTTTAAATTGAGCCAAAATTTAGGAATTTCCCCACCCCACACTTAAAAATCTACTTTTTCCCCAAAGTGAATTTAAATCCAAGATACAAAAATACTCCCTGAGGCCTCTAGGACTAGATAGTAGCATCTTTTACACATAAATGAGATTCGTGGGACCCCACACTCTATTTTTTCCATGCTCTTTAGCTCAGGTTTCTGGTAATCAGACTTTCCATGAACCCATGACTCAACCAAAATCAAAAACTCCATGAAATAAAAACTAAAAAACTATACCTGCTTAACTTGGGTTGCCTCCCAAGAAATGTCTGATTTAGTGTCGCGGCGCGACCCAGCTTAACAACTTAGTCATTCTCTTTTCTTCTCTTTCTCACACTTGGTCTCCATTTTCTTATTTATTTCACCCCTCTTGGATATGAATTCTTATTTGCAGTAGATTTCTCAACTTTAGCCTTTTCAAGCTCATCAATTAGCATCAAATTAGGCTTAGGTGGTAGAAGCTCAGGCCGCTCAATCAGGTAGTCCAAAGAGTTATTTTGTGGACTAACCACCCCATATTCGTCCCTTTCAATAATATTGATCATACATAAATCGTTATATTGGGATGTTAGTGTGGGTGCTTTGTACACACAAATACCACCTCTTCATCCACTACCCTCATTTTGAGTGTCCCTTCTCTAACATCAATCAATGCTCCTTCGGTTGCTAAGAATGGATGCCCCAAGATGATTAATACCTATTCTTCTGCCTCAAAATCAAGAACAATAAAGTCAGCAGGAATAAAAAATTTACCATCCTTTATGAGGACATCCTCAATAATTCTTTTTGGATATGCCATGGATTCGTCAGCTAGCTGTAAAACCACCTTGGTAGATTTAGGCTTTCCCAAGCCCAGTGTATCAAACAAAGATAGGTTCATCAAATTTATGCTATACCCTAAGTCACTCAATGCATGGACCACTTTACTCCCAATTTGGATAAGGAGAGTAAACTTCCTCGGATATCTCAATATTTTTAGGAATTTTCTGTGTTATCACAGTGCTACACTCTTCAGTAAGTGTTATTTCCCCCACATCCTGAAATTTTACCTTATTAGAAACCATATCCCTCAAGTACTTAGCGTACTTAGTCATACCCTTCAAAATATCTAACAAAGGTAAGTTAATGTGAAGCTCTCTGAATGTGTCAAAGAACTTCTTAAACATTGCATCCTCCTTCGCTTTAATTTGCCTATGAAGGAAGGGTAGTGGTGGCGTCTTCTTCACTTTATTTGCAACAACTTTTTCTTTCATGTACTCAAACTTTCTTGATTTTTCAGCAACTTTTTCATTTACCTGTTTAGTCACCACATCAGCATCTACCTCCTTAATTGCCTTTGGAGGTTCTCCTTGTAGCTCTTTACCACTTCTCAAGGTGATTCCCATAACTTCCTTTGGATTTTTTATATCAGCTGGAAAACCACCTTGTGGCCTAGTAATCAATGCTTTCTGTAACTGCTCCACTGGAATCTCTAAGCTTCTCTGAGCTGCTTGCAAAGTTTTCATGTCCGCAACCAATTGTGTCTGACTAGCTTGAAGATGCTTCAACATTTCTTCTATGTTGCTAGTTGACTGATTTGTTTGGGTCTGTGGCAGTGGAGCGTTCCATGGCTGAGTCTACCACTTCATGTTGTAGGCATTACCATAATTTGGCCTTTGAGCATTGCCCACATACATCACTAATTCTGGATTAGAAGCACACATAACTGCTAAGTGACCACTATTACTGCACACTTCACACTAACCTACAACTTGTTGGATGACATTGACTATGGCTACAGGTTATGCTGCTCCCAATTTTAGGCTGCTGAACTGAGTGTTTATCATATTCTGTTATGCTACAACCTAAGCTGATAAGGCCGTGAATTGGTCCACCTCTAATACACCCGTAATTCTTTTCGTGGAACTTCTAGAATCTAAATTTCACTTTAGATTTCCTTGTGCTATGCGGTTCAATAGTGTGTACAACTCATCATAAGTCAGCTCCAACGCTTGACCACCTGCTGCTGAATCTAGCAAAATCTTTGTATTGTGATCAAGTGCTTCTACAAAAGTATGAGAAAGTACCTCATTGGACTGTTGGTAGTGTAGACAATCCTGAAGAAGAACCTTGAAGCGTTCCCAAGCATAATAGAGGTTTTTATCTGGCTTCTATTTGAAGCTCACTATCTCACTGCGAAGCCTCAGAGTCTTGCCAATAGAAAGAATCTGATGCGAAACTTTCTAGCTAAGTCATTCCATGATGTGATTGAATTGGCCGGCTCCATATTCAACCACCTTTTAGCTTCCCCCAATAGTGAATGAGGAAAAACTGTTAGTCTCACAGTATTTGTACTCACCCCAGTCGGAATGAATATGTCGGTAAGCTCAATGAAAGTCTTCAAGTGGACTTGTGGATCCTCATGTGAAAGCCCTGCAAATTGTCCACTACTGATTAGAAGCTGCACCATATTTTTCTTTAACTCAAAATTCACCCCAACACTCGTTCTTTGAATTGGGGAAGTCAAGTTCTTCGAAAGTGGGACTGCCACTTCCCTAACTGTCCTATGGGCTGCTTGTTCTTCAGCTATTGGAGCAGGAACTACTTGGTCTTCTTTTATCTATGGAAATAGGGGGAGAAGGGTTGCTTCTCTCTTTTGTTGATGGAAGCATTTTTTGGGTTTGGGGCTTATTTCAACCAAATCCCTGTCCCTTGCCAACTTCCAAACCTTAAAACCTATTTCCCGCAATCAGAAAACCAAGACCAAGCCTAAAAATACAAAATAAATCTAAAAGTAAAACTAAAATAAACAATTGCTAAATAGCAAGTCCCTGACAACGGCGCCAAAAACTTGATAGTGCTCAACCGCACACGTAAGTGTATATGGTCTTATCAAGTAGTAAAGTGGCCTTCTAGAAGCCAAGTATCGATCCTATAGAGACTTGATTAAGCAACGATTCTATTTTAGTTCAGAATTTAGATTAAGTCAGTGCAGGAGTAACCAAAAGAGAGTTTGGAAATTGTTATTGCAACTAAAATAAACAATGTGGAAAGTAAAGATCTTGAAACAATCAATGGGAGAAAACCCAAGGTTAAAGCACTTTCGACAATCATACTATGTTATTGAATTCCATTCATTAACTTGCTTATCTTGGTTGTTGATTCATAGGGTTAATTGCGTGATCATGGTCTCCCGAACTTTAATCCTTTACCTGAGTTGAACCTTACACCTACATCATTAAGCGGGGATGTAATGATCCAATTAGGTTTTTTAAGCTATCATCCTATGTGTGAATCAACTAAAGTATCTAAATAAATTCCTGTCCTAGATACTAATTCAAATTCCTTATTTCATAAAGGAATACAAAACATACTTTGTTCATCTCCATCTTCTATCCCCCATTACCTCTCTTGAGATCAAAAGGTAGACAATTGATGTATTCTAAGGGTCACGAATCCTAAAAATATTTAAATCAAATATGAACACACAAACAATGAAGATAAGAAAATTAAATGAACTTAATTCAAAATAATAGTACTCCTATCTTTGGCTTTAACCCCGAAAATGGGCGTTTAGCCATGCATAGTCATAATCGTAATCACAAATTGGTAATTAACGATTAAAAACATGAATGAACAAAATTAAAATAAGAAAAACCTAATGAAGAAGTTGTAGAAGCCCTTTGCTATTTAAAATATGTCCAAATATATGTAAAAAAAAGTGATATAACATGTATTTATAGTATAGGAGCAAGCCAATTATGTGTTGGATGAGGAAACTATCAGTTATTGAGCCCGGGACTGGGTGGGGCGTCGTCCTGGATATAGCCCCGCTCCAGGTGAGGCTGATCCCTGAATAGAGTGCCACTCCAGGAAAGGCTGCGCCCTGGCCATAGCCCTGATCCAGGTGAGGCGGCGCCTCCAAATCGCCTTGAGCCTCTAGAAATTGCTCTCCGAAGTTTGGTTAAGTGTTGAGTCTCCCCTCTTAGTTCTTGTCTTGTGGTATTTTACCCAAGGACTTCAAGCCTTTATAAGATCAAAATATCAGCATATTCATCTCCCAAATCATCCTACACAATCACACCTCACGTATTAAGAGGCAAACACAACACTATATCCATAATGATGAATCAAAATAAGAGCTAACGTAAGCTAGTTCACATTGATCTTTAACTTATTATTGCAGCTGTAAACTCATTTAAATTGAACTTTTCTCACTACCAACAAGTTATTCCACTCATAATTACACATTAAAACCATAAGGAACACTTTAAACACACTAGAATCTACCGAAATCAACTATATAAGTAGCTAGCTCAAGCTAGTAATGCTAGTTTTCTGGGTTGAACTCTAAATGAATCTTTGAAGTACAAAGTTGTTTGGAATTCACTTTGATCATCATAAACACATGCTTTAACACTTTGATACATATTTATTCCATTATTAACCCATGTAGCACATGAATCATCCTCAAAACAAGGCTAAAAGGCTAGAATAGTGACACTAGAATGTATAAATACACCAAACATCAATGGCAGTGGTTAAGAAGTGGCCTAGACCCATAACTCCAACTGATATTTGGAGCTTCTTGGGTTTGGATAGGTACTATATGAGTTTTGTAGAGTTTTTTCGATGATAGCTGCCCTATCTACTAAGTTGTCTCAAAAGAAGGTAAAGTTCCCTTGGTTGAATACTTGTGAGGGTAGTTTCAAGAAGCTGAAATAAAAGGTAACTTTGGCTCAAGTTTTTTGACTTTTCCTAAAGGCAATGAGGGGTTTGTGGTTTGCTATGATGCATCTCGGGTGGGATTGGTTGTGTTTTGTTGTAGCATGAGAAGGTGATTGCCTATACTTCTAGGAAGTTGAAGGTGCATGAGATGAACTATCCTACTCATGATTTGGAGCTTTTAGCAGTGGTGTTTATGTTAAAAATCTAGCGATACTATTTATATGAAGTGCATGTGGACATTTTTTTGATTATACATGTCTATAGTATGTATTCACTTAGAAAGAGCTTAATCTCAGCCAGAGAAGATGACTTAAGCTTTGTAAAGATTATGACATAAGTCTTCACTACCATCCAGGTAAAGCTAATATTGTTGTTGATGTTTTTAAGAGGTTGTCCATGTGGAGTTTAGCTCATGTTGATAAGGATAGGTGGGAGTTAGTAAAGGATATTCACCACTTGGCTAATCTTAGAGTTTACCTTTTAGAATTTGAGAGTGGTGGTGTATTGGTATAGAAAGTGGTTTGATCGTCTCTTGGTGCAGAAATCAAGGAGAAACAAATGCTAGTTCTAGTCTTGATGAAAATCTAGAGTGATATAAGTGAGAAAAAGGTAATGGTATTTGAGATCAGTGGTGATGGTACCTTGCGGTACCAAGAGAAGTTGCGTGTTCCTAATGTTGATGGATTGCGAGAAAGGGTATTGGCTGAGGTACATAAATCGCTCTATGTTGTTCATCCTGGTTCAATGAAAATGTATATGATCTCAAGGAGATGTATTGGTGTAATGATATGAAAAAGAATATAGATGATTTTTTGGAAAAATATTTGGTGTGTTAACAAGTGAAAGTTGAGCACATAAGGCCTGGAGGATTGTATTAGGAAATTAAATTATCAGAATAGAAATAGTAGCTGATCAATATACATTTTGTTACCAGTCTTCCTCGGTCTTGGAACCAATTTGATTTGGTTTGGATCATAGTGGATAGGATGACAAAGCTGGCTCTCTTCTTGCTAGTGATGACTAAATTTTTGGCTGAGGATTATGTGAGGTTGTATCTTTATGAGATTGTGAAATTGCATTCGATTATCTTTGATTGTGGTATGCAGTTTTTATCTTAATTTTAGCAGTCTTTTCAGATGGGGTTGGGTACTAAGGTTAGTCTAAGTACTGCTTTTCACCCGTAGATGGATGGGCAATTAGAAAGAACTATTCAGACATTGGAAGATATGTTTCATGCATATGTAATTGATTATGGTATTAATTGGGTTGAGCATTTACCTCTTATAGAGTTTGCTTACAACAATAGCTATCATTCTAGCATTGGGATGGCCAATATTGAGGCACTGTATGGTAGGAGGTATAGATCTCCTATTGAGTGGTTTGAGCTTGGTGAGGCAGATATGTTTGGCTCAAATTTAGTTTATCAGGCTATGGAGAAGGTGAAGGTGATTCGGGATAGGCTTAAGGCTTTCCAAAGTTGCCAAAAGTCCTATGTAGATGTAAGACGTAGGGACTTAGAGTTTGAGTTTGGGGATAGGGTGTTCCTAGAGGTGTCTCCTATGAAGGGAGTAATGTAGTTTGAAAAAAAAAAGAAAGCTCAGTCCCCGATATGTTGGCCCTTATATGGTTTTGAGGAGGGTTGGTAATGTTGCATGTGAATTAGAGTTGCCTTCTAGTTTGAGCTCCATTCATCTGGTATTCCACGTTTCTATGTTGAGAAAATGTATAGGTGATCCTTCATCGATTGTTTCTTTGGAAGGATTAGGTATCTCAGATTCTTTATCTTATGAAGAGGCCCCAGTTAAGATCTTGGATCGCCAGGTTTTTTCAGTTGTGTACCAAAGATGTAGCTTCGATTAAGGTTCTATGGTGGAACCATAAGGTGGAAGAAGCTACTTGGGAAGCGAAAGGATACATGAAGTCCATGTATCCGCATTTGTTTTCTACTCCGGATATTCATGCGGAAGGTATGTTTTCTTGATCACATCTTTATTTTTTTAAACTTAATTAAAGGTTAGAATGGTTATGTTGGGGTGTACCTCATGCTTGTACTACCTTGTCCGTCATTCGGGGATGAATGATCCTAGTGAAGGAGACTGAAATACCCTGGGTTTTGGTCCTTAGAAATTTCTTGGGTTTTGAACTTTTTGGACATCATACGACTCACCATACTAGTAGTATGGTGAGGGTACGATTTAGGTGACCTAGTCGTATGTTGTGTAGTGTTGGGTGGTTGAGTTTCTAGAATGGGTACGACTTGGATGGGTATGAGTTATATGGTGGGTGGTGAGTCGTAGGGTTGGGTTATCCTTCACTTAATCTGAAGCTTAGTAACTTAACTTGGATATGAGTACGAGTTGCTCCCCATGAGTCGTGAGATAGGGTAAGAGTGGTATAATCCAACTCATATGTTGGACAATGTCAAACCCTCTTGATTCTGCCAAAGGTACAGTTAAGGGTATGGGTCGTACACTTAGGTATGATTGCAGCTTGGTGGTCATATGTTGGCCAGTATTGGGGGTCCAAGGGATGCCTAGGGTACGAGTAGTGGGTACCACTCGTATAATAGGGTTCGGGTGGTATGGTAGAGTTGTATCCTCTTGCGGGATTTTTATGCAGTTTATGTTCGGGGTAATCTGGATATTTCCCCTCTTAACCTATTAATGCCCCATGACTTATATCACTCTTGGGACATAATGTACCATAATATTCTAATCTTAAACACTTAGAAACTCTCTCAAATTCTCTCATAGGCTCTTGGGTCAAGAAGGGCTAGGTTTTCACCAATAGGATCAATTTGGGGCTTACAAGGGTGATTTATATCCATCATCTTCTTAATATAAGGCATGTTACTCCTCCCTCATTATTGGTTCCAAGGCATATTACTCCTCTCTCATTGTTAGTTCCAACTAAAAGCATGTTTAATGTATTATTTCCATGGCATAAATGTTGTATGATTTTGAGTTTTCAATTATACGTTGGGGTTTTTGTTACAATGGTTGGTTATGGTTTTCCCATGTCTTTTACTTATGGTTTTCATATTATTATGATGTTTTGAATATTTGGTTGCATGAGAATGATTAATTGGTACTTGGTTTTGGCTTTGAAAATACTATGCCCCCAACATGTTTGATAAAATGCCTATGAGAATGTTTTTGATTAAATTGTTGGACTTTCATTGAACTATGGCATGGTATAACTGGGTAATGGAACCTAAATGGTATAAATGATTTAAATGGTTTGGAATGGTTAAATGGTAAGGTCTTGGTGGTTATGGTTAGTCTAATTGAAAGCCTTGTGGGGTACAAAGGAATCCCATAAGTAAACATAATAATAATCACTTGTGGGGTACATGGGACTCCCCCAAGTTAACCTAACAATGTAATTTTTGGGTACATGGGAATCCCTTTCTTCTAAAAAAGGATGGCTATGGATATTGCTTGCAAGTTATAGTCGGTATGACGATACCACTACTTATGTCCTTGGTTAAAAATAAATGGAATGGTGGTTTGGTTGTGGTAATGGCTTTAATTAGACAATAATGGTGGGATGTGATAGCTAAACATGAAGGTGTGAGTCCAATGGACAGACATTGGAAACTCATATTTGCCGATATGAAGATTGGTAATGACAACCATTTATGATACTTACGGGGTATATGAGAATCCCCTCAGTACACTTGTACATATGTATCATGGAGAGCGAAGGGTTCTTATGAGTAAAATTAGTGAATGCTTCATGCTTCATGCTTATGAGCAAGAAACATTACCCAAGTAAAATGAGAATAATCATCAACGATAACAAATACATATCTTTTTCCACTAACACTTATGGTCTTAGTGGGGCCAAATAGATCTATGTGGATTATTTGAAGAGGTTTGGTGGTAGTGACAATATCTTTGACTTTAAATGATGTTCAAGTCTGTTTACCAAGTTGACAAACATTACATAGGTGATCTTTTTCAAACTTTAGCTTTGGAAGACCTTTCACCAGTTCAAGTTTGGAGAGTTTTTCAATGGCATGCGTCCTGGCATGCCCAAGCTTTCTGTGCCACAGCCAAATGTCATTGGTTTTCACATTGAGACAAGATAAAGTAGCAAAGTTGGGATCATTAAAAATGTAAATGTTGTCAACACGTTCACCGATAAGAGAATTCTCTCTTTCCATGCTTGATGGAGCAACTCTCAGCTTTGAAGGAGACTCCTAATGCTGTGTCACATAATTGAATACTACTCAGTAGATTGTGTTTGAGTCCATCCATGATATATATACTTCAAAAAGTTCGCAGGAGAAGTTGAACTTCATTGAGCCGACTCAATGACGTCACCTTTGGCATTATTACCAAATCTAACTAATCCTTGTTCAATTTTCTTTGGAGAGAAAAAATTTCTTACTTTCCAGTCATGTGTCTGGAATATCTGCTGTCGATGTCCCGCATTTCTTTCCTATAGCTTTTGCGGATATGTTCCTGTAAAATAAAAAGATTAATTTTGTTTAGGTACCCAAGTGGTTTTGGGTCCTTGAGGGTTAGATTTACTTCCTTTAGATCTCCAAATCCACACACCTTTAGACTCTCGTCTACAGTTGTGTGATTTGTGCCCCTTCTTTCCACAGGTGTAGCAGACTGGTTTTTAAAAAGATATAGAGGTTTTGGCTGGCTCAAACGAGCTTAATGAGGAACTTGAGTTTGTTTTATGATAATTTGATCTTATGAAGCTTTGACTTGGTGATTTTCTAATTCTTTTTAAATGCATTTTTACATCATCAAGTTCTTCTTGAATTATGTCAGTTTTGATTTGACATGCGTTAAGTTCAACTTTCCAATTTTTGTTCCTTTTCAAACTTTTGTTTTAATCGAGATTTCTAGTTTTTCTTTTTTTGAGCAAGTTTATTGTATTCATCAATAACTTTTTGAAGCTCGTCCAAGAGTTGTTTCAAGAATGTTGCAATTATGACAATTGTAGGGTCTTACCTCACTTGATTCACATTTTTTCATGAAGCACATGTTAGCCGCTTCTGTCTCTTCTGCAGTTTCATCTTCATCACTCAATGCCCCTAATTTATTATTTCTTCTCGATGATCTTCTTCTCAATTTTGGACAATTTTGTTTAATGTGACCGGGCTTTTCACAGTAATAACAACGATCATCATTCCTTGTGAATTCATTATTTTTGATTCCTTGGGGTCTCTGCTGCATTTGTTTCAAGATCTGTCTTACTCTTCGATTTATGAGAGCTATTCGCTCATCGTTGGCCTCTTATAGAGATTTTTCTTCTCCAGTTGTTACTACAGTAAAAGCCAGTGGTTTCTTCTTTTATTCCTTTTTACCTGTTGATATAATTTCATTCATAGGCAATAAGATTGCCTCTTAATTCGTCATAGGTCATATTATGGAGATCCACGTCCTCCAGAATGGCATCTTTGGTTTTCCATGCTATTGGGAGGCTTCTAACAAGCTTTTGGAATTGTAGGCTTTGTGGATAGATCATCCCTAACGATTCCAGTTCACAGACAATTTTACTAAATCTAGCAAACATTGATTCCACACTTTCATTTTCTTCCATTTTGAAGAGATCGTACTCATTTACTAGAGCTCTGATTTTTGCCTTTTTGACTTTGGCTGCTCCTTCATAGGCTACTTCTAATTTGTCCCACATTTATTTTGTGGTTTCACATGTTGATATCTTGTTGTATTCTTATCTGCTAACTGCACAAAGGAGTAAACTTATAGATCTTGCATTAGTTTGAATCACCTTTTGTTGTTCGTTAGTGACTTTAAAATTTTTAAAGTTCTCCATATCAATACTGCTTGAATCCTTGTCCTTCTATTTTTATTTGAGTTCTGGAATGGACTTTAGTCCCTTCTTCATGACAACCCATGCTTGGAAGTCATTTGATTGAACAAAGATTTTGAATCTGTTCTTACAATAGGATTAGTGTTGTCCATTAAAGTATGGAGGTCTTGTGAAAGAGCGTCCGTCTTTAAGGAGAGCTCCTAGAATCTAATAGTTTGCCATTGGATCTTTGGTCACGTGCGGTTAAGCAATACTATTTATGATACCCGCTCTGATGTCAATTGAAAATCAAAAGGGTGGGGGTGAATTAAAATTTTCTTGAGTCGACTGGTCAGGCTTGACAGTCAACTCACGTGCAAACAGATACACTAAATAGAACAAAGTTAAGATTAACTAGGTAGATAAGTAAGTAAATAAATAAAGTAATTACATAACAATTTATCCTGGTTCGGAACTCCAATGTGGTGCCTACTTCCAGTCCCCTTGGGTTTCAAGAGTTTTCTCTGAATCCTTCAAAATAGAGCCAAAGTACAGATATACAAAAATAAGTTCTGAAGCATATGTTGATATTCAGATTTTGTGAAATAGCCTCAAATGGTATAACTAAGTTGACTCGATCTTTCTTTTGTAACTATTGTAAACAAAAGAGTACAAAGCATTATTAAGACTAAGATTGAGACATACTAAGATTTTTCGTAAAGTTGCATAGGTCTTCGAGCCTTTAATTTTCTTTTTTATATCATCCGATTGATACTGCTTCAAAAGGAAACCCAAGGGACTTCTTCTTAATCAAGCATTTGATTTGGCTCCTTGTTTGAGGGAAATACATCCATATCAGATATATCTGTATATATTAGGATGCTTGCCTTTCATCACTACCATTGATGCCGGATACGATAGGGCGTGATTTCCTTTCCATGTTGCTCTGAGATCTTGTTGATTTGCTTCCTTGTATTTTGGGATCTAAAGGAATCTTTGAGAGATCTTTTATAGATATCGTATTCAGGATTTCAAATATATATTCATGATGATCTTTCTTGCCTTGATTGTCCTTCTTGGTTTATCCTGTATATTAGCAATAAATTAGTTTGTCATTATTAAAATATATAACTTCGATATGGGAAGCTAACAAAAATAAGATATTCTTCTACTACTATCTTGTCTTTCATCATTTAGTTCTTGTTTTCCCCAACAAATTCTTTATAAATTAGTAATAAGATGTTACCAAAGGCTAATCAATTTTTAAATTTAAGGGGTATACATCGAGAAATAGATAGAATAAGTGAAGAAAGGAAATAAATGAGTAAACAAGGTTGTCCAACGTATTTTCATCATTTTATTATTGAAAAGTAAAATAAACATACACCTTAACTTATCATATTTACACAAATCCCCACCCTGACAAAGTAATTACAAAAAGTCCAACTAATTAGGTATCTTTATTGGATGTATCGGAAGCTAATTATGTATCTCGACAGACCCAAAATTGAAAAAAATATATTAGGAGCTAATTATGTATCTTTCCAAAGGAGAAAATGTATCTTTGTTGGATGTATTATGTATCTCGATAGTCCCAAAATTGAGAATTTCAGTAATTAAGCAAAATGTCAAGATTTTCTGTAATTAAATTCTAAACTATTGGGATTTATATTGTTTGCCCTTGTATGATGGGTTAAGCATGACATTGCTTTTCTTAAATATATACAAGATGGTCATTTCAGGTAAGATTTGAATATATGGCCCATTTTAGTTATAAGGTTGGAGCCCAAAAATATGGTGTACAATTTTCTTGAATTAGATTCATAAAAAGACCAAAGCAAGCACTACAGAAACTCTGCTAAAAATAAACTACTCCAATGTTATACCTGAGAGTTACAATGACATTGGATAGAGTTTTTACACTCATTAGGTTTGATTTAGTTATCTCTTCAAAGTAATATGATGTGATAAGTTGAAAAGTAGTGTAATAACATGGTTAAATTGTACAGATGGTGATGTAATAACTTCACAATGCCAATATATGATTTAAATCCTACCAGAACAACTGCTATAAACATCTCTTAGTTGTAATAAAATGATGCCCCTATAATCATCTGTCTGTCAATGTTAATGTTTCTGAACTTACATATATGCACAAAAACAAGAGTTATTGACTAGAAAATAACATTGATACAAAGTAGGCTATTGCTTTGGGCTCATCCTTCCAATTCTTGATAAATTTCTCCACTATTTAACTAGTTAAACAATAAATCTTATCAAAATATTCCAACGCCAACAAAGACAAATGATGATGTAATGACTATAAAGCTATCTGGAATGACCTTTTAGTGTCGACCTTAAAATTTTATTTAAATCTTTCAACAAAAGACGTACCACTCACAAACTGTTCATGAAGAAAAGTAAGCCAGACTGTAGTATTAGCGACCTCTTCTGGAGATACATACCTAGCCAACTAGTCATAGCGGTTTCATCCAACCGGGGAAATATTAATTGATATAAATCTTATGACCCTCTTGGACGATATTCGAGTATCCTTGACATTAGCCTGGTGTATTTATTAACTGCGAGATTTGATAGTCAGTGAACACTTTGAGTTCACCCCCTAACTCCCGTGTCCCATCTTTTACATGTTCCAAGAATATTTTCATAGCATTATCAATGTCCTCCTCTGTTAGAGAGTCCACATCATCTAGCTACTGTTTCTAGTTGGCATTCATAATTTTATAGTTGCATTAAAAAAATGCAGATGATTTGTATTTTGAAAAAAATGCCATTTGAATATTAGCTCAACTTGAAATGAATTTTAGAGAATTAATTCTGTCGCTTTCATATTATTTAGTAGCAGTGCAATCAGGACAAAACTTTGATAGAACTTGATTTTTTTTAGTTTTGCAATACAAAAATAATGCAAGGAAAATAAAAGCTCATACTTACATTCTTTTTTCTATGAATTCTTTCCAATCAAGAGGTCACACTAACAATACGAGCACTAGAAGGAGAAGGCCTCATCAAAGGAATGATCGCTTGTCATATTTTTGGTCTCAATGTAGTTGGTTTGAATGACAATTTTAGCATTTTTTATGGATTTCTCATACCAACATAACATTGAAACTAACTCCTGCATTGTTGATCTGCATACATATAATACCATATCATTAGCTGAAAGTATCCATATTTGCCAAAAATAATAGAAGAAGAAAACAAAATTGACAATGAAGAACACCAGTTAAATAATATTAGCATATTATACCAATTTTGTGAAGATAATAAGTAACATTTAGAAATATATTTTACCCATTAAAAATAAAATAATAGTAGTGTATTATAGAAATCTAATTTAACTGTGTACAATAAAAACTTACAGAGAGAATACAAATTAGAATAATACCAGTATATCTAAGTCACCATATGTTTTTTTAAATCCAATCAGAAAATGCGTCTATTGATGCATGATCGATGATATCCAGTGGATGAAATGTGACATTCAAACCTCCTTCCCGTATTACTTTCACTGCTTCTTCATCAACTCCAGTCTCGGGCGAAATAAGAACTACCGTCAAACCATGTAATGTTGGTTGGTGAGCAATCTCAAATTCAATCCCTCTATTTGCACTAGTCATAATAGCAACTGTATTAGACGACCACCATTTGAAAATCAGCCGCCATCTATTTAGTGTTACGTTAGAAAATCAACATCCTAGTGAACTGCAATTTGATTGACTGAAGAATTTATGTTGCTAAAAATATGTGAATATATTTTGACAATCTCATAACAAAAATGCACAATAATCGAAATATGTCAAAAAAGTTTTTGCATCAGCTCATCCATTTGTACTTTGAAAGGAAAGTAAATGAAATTAATGACCATTTATCTAGTAAATGAACAGTGCATGATTTATCAGAAGATTTTCATAGCTACTGATCAATACCTCACTAATTTTCCTTTCGTCTATATAAAGTGACAAGAGTTAAAAGATAGAAAATATATATTTTTTTAATTGTAGATGTGAGAGAGAGATGTTATACTAAAATCCTAGTGACTATTATTCATTTCTTGAATATTTCTCTTCATATTTTCTTTCTACGTTGCAACTTGCGGCTTTAGAGTTTCCCTTCTTATTTAGGGGGGAATGTAGTACTTTGCAGTGACTGCGAATAAATTTTTCTCAACTAAAAAATTGTTTCACGCGTAAAATTTCTAAATAAAATTCCTTTGAATTAGCATATGCTAAAAATATGAATAAATCATGCACATATTTTTTTGAGCCATTGTCCTCTCGGACAAAATACATAATTCTTAAGAAAACATATATGGATCAAAAGAATTAAGATGCATGCCTCGGGTTTGCCTATTAGTGGATCTTGACAAATACGAACATGTAAGACTAAACAAAACATGATACAAATTAAGAAATATAGAAGGTCAAAATTATTTTTATGTGTTATTGTAGATGCTTAATCTCTTGATTTATTGATCATATATTTATTTCTTTATATTTTGAACCTCTTTATTAGCGAAGTTCTGGCTCTGCCTCTTATTAATACTCACTAATTGAAATTCTGAATTCGATCCAAATGCAAAGAAGGAAAGAAAAATTTAAATGAAATGAAAAACTCAGTTTTGATGTTTGGAATAAAGAACAGTACGTAAAAAAATATCTTTCGACATCTCCTTTTTATAGATATCCATTGTTTTTCATTTTTCATTTTGGTTTACTTAACCTGCACTTTCTTCATCACCCTATATTTGTAAAGATCCTTCAGGTTAATTTTTATATTTTCGCTTATTTTCACCTTTAGAGCCTTTCCATAACTGCTCCAAGTCATTTATGACTTGTTGGAACTGACAATTCGGTTACTAGGTAGTTTGTTTAGTTTTTAAAGCCAATTCCTTGTTTTGAAGTCTTTGCTGGTTTCAAATAGCCAAAGAGTGAAAAATTCAGTCAAACAATCTCGAATGCAAATTCTGACTATTCCAGCAGCTCCAATATATCGATTTTAGGCTAGGAGGACACTTGGTTTGGGTCCCGAGGCATCTGGGCTCATTTTGACCTATTGGTCGGAAAGTTAAGAAAATAAAAATTGGGTGTGGGAACCAAATTTCATCAAAACAACCTCGGATGGAAATTTTGACTTTGCCGTCGAAACCAAACATCAAATTTGGTGTGGTTATATAGATTGTTTGCATATACGAGATTTTGGATGAATTCCGAGGGCTTGGCGGAGACTTGGAAATTTTCCAAGTCTTAGCTGTGATCTGGTGCACTTGGCGATCAAGGACCATGTATCTTGATCGCGATTTTGCAGCACCAGTAAATGGCGCGATCATGACACTTCAAGTTGAGAACGCGACTCCTTGGGCAGGCCAACAAAACAACGATCGCGGTGGGATAATATTGCGATCGCGACATCCTTTTCTGATACCTTGAATTGCAATCACGAGCAACGGGTCGTGATAGCGAGACCCAAGGACCTGGTAAGGGTATAAATACCCCATTTTAGCCCTATTTTTCTCATTCTTCACCTAATTTTTTGAGGCTAAAACCTAAAATGGAGAGATAACTTGGATTTGAGGCTTATGGGTGATCTAGGGGCTTGGCTAATATCTATTATCGTGATTCCCCTTTGATTTGTGGTAAGATTTCACCCTTTTCATAGTAAAATTTCCCATTTATTGTTTTAATATTTGAAAACCTTAGGGGCTTGATTTTAGCCCCAAATTAGCTCGAATTATATCTATTTTTGAGGGTAGTGATTTCTTGAGCATATGGGAACGTTGGGTTGGCTTTAGAAACGTGATTTTTTTTTTGTAAATGAGACCCACATGGCATTTTAGGTGATTTTTGGACTCAAAGCACAATAGTTAATATGGATATTGTTATTCTCATATTGATGTGTATAATGTGATTTTGATAGCTTGACATCTTGCGAAATCTACTCGAAAGAGAAAAATGGTAATTTAGCAAATCTTTGAGCTTTCTTCAGCGCCGAGGTAGACTAGGTTTTACCCCTTATTAGATTGAGCTAATTTAGTATGTGTAATACCCCGTATTTTTCTAGCTTAAATTTTTTCCTAGAATGTTAAGGGTGAGCTTCAAAAATGAATATATTTTATTTCATATAGACTATTCTAGATTTAGACCTTCCATTGTGTGAAAAATTGAATAAGCTTTCCATCGATACCAAATTTGCCCAATTTCGATACTCGGTGAAGGAGTAGGGCATTTTTAGCAAAGTAGTGTGCCAACTGGGTAGTCACCGCATGCGGTGAAGGATAATTTCATAATTGTCATTTTTTAGTGGACCATCGCGATATTGACGCATCACGGAGAGGTCCAATTTCCCATTTGTAATTTCCAGTAGCCCAGTGAGCCACCGCAATAGTGGCGCATCACGGTGGCCTGCCAGTTTGGAAAATGTTGTTTTTCCAGTTTCGTTTAAATATTAAAAGGGGTATTTTGGTCAATCCCCAAGGCTCCAATTCGTTCAAAACAAGGAATTAAACATATTCAAGGCACTTTATGTCTAATTTTATCCATTCTCTCTCAAAGCAAAACTCTAGAGCTCCAAAGCTTCTTCTCCAAGAAATCAAAATCCTGCATAGTTTCTCCAAGAAAGCTTAAAATTGAGGATTTACAAGACAAGATAATCAAGAACTCATCTCCAAGAACTCAAATAGGAAATCAAAATTCAAGGTTTCTTCATCTAATCATCTATCAAGATATGTGGGGTTTATGAGCAAGGATCCTCTTTTATCCTTGTACCCAAAACTAAATTTTACTTACAAATTCATATGATTTTAAATAAATATTCATGAGATTTAAATTAGGGTTTATACCCATTATTGCTAATTGCAAGATTATGAGATTTCAAGTGTTTTAGAAGATGAATTGTATGTCTATTTTCATATTTTCATGCCTATTGCAGTAATTTCTAGATTTTGAGATGAATTATCATTATTTTCATTATCAAGCATGATTATTATGATGTTTTGACATGAGTTTGATGCATGGGTTACTAAGCCCAAGTTTATATGTTGATATTTCAAGAAAGATGATGCTTTAGACATCCTATGTTAGTTAATTTACAGATTCTCAGTAAAGCTTTGATCTTTTGATCCTCAGTTTAGCTATGGAATCCACTTTACAACTTTATTAATTATTACAAAATCCAGATCAACTTTATTTACAGATTTAATTAGATAAAGGCATAATTAGTTTCAGAATAAACCCTTATGCTAGTTTTTAAAGTGGATTTCCAACAGAATGAGAATACAAATTTAAAAGGGAGTAGTATTTAGCATCGAGCAGGAAGTGTGGCATTAGCGTGCCCTTTCTTCCACAGAACTACGTAGCCAACGTAGGTACAGATTATCAGATTTTTCCCATTTCTACATGGATAATAGTTTTAGCTTGTGATTGATCATATAGATAGTAGGTTATACTCCCTGGCAAGAGTATGGCATCTCTCCCTAACGTGTGGTTTCCTCCTTAGGAGGATGAGACGTTGGACTCCTTGTTAGCTCACATGGTTTATGTTGGTTAAGAGAACCTCCTTGCTAGTTAAAGTAAAAAATTTACAGAAAAGTGTTAGAAAAACTAAGTGTTAAGGCTTACGAATTTATTTAGATTATGCTTTACAGAAAGATAACGGTTATATATTTTAACTTTCAGGTTTCAGACATAGAAGTGAGTCCTTTCTGCACTTAGACAGTATGATTTAAAATCAGAGTATTAGCACAACTTTTAGAACTAAATGTTATGACTCACTAGACTTATAAAGTATGATTTGCTTCTGATTATTTTAGATTTCAGTTTTTAGATATTCCAGCTTATGCGAGTCATTTACATTTAGGATGTATTGTTTTATAAATTATGATGATTAGATGATGTTTTACTTATGCATTTCACCCCCATATACTCAGTACATCCTCAAAGTACTAACCTACATATACGTCTATGTGCTGCATTATCTCATAATATTGGTTCAGGTACTCAGTATCAACAGCGTGAGTTGTTCGAGCATCTCCATCTACATCCGACAGCTGGTGAGTCCTCATAGTTTGAGGACTTATTCATTTAGATTTTGCAGCTTATCAGTTTATATAATTTAGTATTCTTTTTAGACAGTTTGAGTTAGCTGGGGTTTGTCCCAGTGACTCTCTAGTTATTAGTAGTAGAGACTTGTCAGTCTGCTAGTTTTGATTCATCTTATCTAGTCTTGAGATTTTAGGCATTGTTTCAGATATTATATTCAGACAGTTTTCTGTATTTAGTAAGACTTCTATGTCTATATTTCCTTTATTACGTGATTCAGATTTAGTAACAGGAATATAAGTTAGCTTAAGGCTACTCGTAGTCTTAAGCGCCATGTGATGTCTCAGGTTCAGATTTTAGGGCATTACAAACTTGGTATCAGAGCCTAAGATTTATAAGAGTCCCAGGGAGTCAGAAAAGCCGCGTTACGTAGAGTCTTGATCATGGGTGTGAAGTGCGCTACATTTATGAGAAAGAGGCTATGAGATATTTTTAGGAAATCATCTCTTTCTTTCATGATCTATCGTGCTTATAGTATTTCTACCTGCTTTTAACTCATGCTCTTACGTGACAGTTGAATATGCCTCCTCATCGAGCTAACGCCCATTGAAATAATAACTAGCCACCCCCGCCCGCCGATCTTCTAAATGAGAATGTATCCCATGTTGAATTTAGGGTGCCTTTTAGGCATTAGCCCAGGCAGTGACCGTTAATGTTCAGGGCAACCATCAGAACTGGCTATAGTCCTACTTCAGCAGAATGGGGATTTAGCAGCAGCTAGAATCAGAAACTTTATGAGGATGAATCCTCCAAAATTCTTTTGGTCAAAAGCAGGTGAGGACCCACAACTTTATTTAGATAAGGTGAAGATGGTCATCCAGATTATGCATATTTTTGAGAAGGAGAGTGGAGAGTTAGCATCCTATAGATTGAAGGATGCAGCTGTTTTTACGGAAATTTTGACTTTTGAGAGAGAGTCACCACTTAATTTTGAAAAGGAATTAAGAAACCTTTAGAGAGTTACTTAAAACGATTCAAAATAGGAAAATCATTTTATGTTAGAGATTCTGAGTAAGTGGTTCCTCTTAACATTTTAGAAAGGTGTTAGGCACATAAAACGTCCACTAACTTGCGGTTATTCAGACTATTTGAAAATATCTTTTGATTAAATTCTGAAAAGATTAATTTGTTGAAATAGTGATTTGATTTTTTAAAGACGTGTAAAATAGATTTAGGCGACTTAGTAGGGATTTTAACTAATTCTAAACAAAATTAATGAACAAATAAACACATAAAAGGGGAAGGGAGGAGAAATTAAAGGATTTAGACCATTGGGCCCAAATCAACGAGACCTGTCCTAGTCTAGTTGGGCTTCCGACCCATTTCACCTATCCTAAACTATTTTTTGGGTCTTTGGCTCGAGTCTTGCTCCACCTTTATTAGATACAACTTTGGCTTCGTGGCTCAAAATACATGAATAATCCCATAAATAAAATAAATAAGATAGATAAAGACGACAAGTAAAAAATATGAGCGAATGAACAAAAGGGAGACTTTTTAGTCCCTTTGTCGCTTCGAAGATGGGATTTTAACCCATTCCTCCTCTCTTGAATCCTTGTATTCGTATGCATTGGAACCTTGGACTCACTTCCAGACTTGATTCAATGGATGGGCCTGATTGGCCCATTAGGGAATGCAAAGAGCCCATTTGGACTCCAACGAATTGTCATGCAAAAGAATAAAACAAACAAAATTAATGGACACCCAAAATACGAATTGCTACATGGAGAAATAGTATAACAAATTTATAAACAAAAAGTCAACTGTAGTGTACTCAAACGAACTGTAATACAATAATTCAAATAGGTCAGAGTCATGCAATATAATAGCACACAACACACTCCATCAGAATAAAATTGAAACCAAGAGCATCACAATATCACAACTTTTCCAAGAAAGAATGAAGCATTGCTTTTGCAAAGAAAATTATAAATGAACTAAACTAAACATGTTACAAAGCTACGCTGTTTATCGAACAAACTACAATTTAGTTAGATTGAGCCGGGGGGAATACGTTCGTCCAAGTTAGATTGAACAAAAATTA
>NC_061122.1:177493854-177547359 GCF_002878395.1 Capsicum annuum | reverse complement strand
ACAGCAAGCAATGATTCATCAATAGTCAGGAGAAACAGGATAAAAGTGCAATCTTGTCATACTAAACTGCAAATAACCGGCTAAAAGATTGGGATTAAAGTGAAGAAAGTGTTCAACTGAGAAAAGTAATCGGACTACATGAAAAATGACTGCTAAAGAATAGATTTCACATATTTTTAAAAGATTCGATGACTGCTACGGTAATTTTGGAATAAAGAGCAGTCGAAGAAAATTCGAACTTCGGCGAACGAACCTTATGAAACAAGATGATCAATCAAGGGTAGAATAACAAGAACATATTCCCTAGATGTCTAATATTTACTAAAACTAAATTCCAGAGGCAACCATCCAAACTTATTATTATCTAACTTTTCATACTAAAAAAATATATACAACACTCATGCCGATACATCGAGAAAGGTCGACATCAATGGAATATAGAACTTTAAGAGATTTAAAGGGGGAAAATAGTAAACACTCAAGCATTATTCGATAGTCCGAAAACACCTTATAGAAATCTAGAAGTTCTAGACAAATGAACCAAAATTGAATCAAAAGTAAAGTAAGAAAAGGGAAAGCAACTTGAATAAACAACGACTACCTACGAAAACGTAAAATTAACCATAGGAATCTGATTCTGAAGATAGATAAGGCAAAAATCTAACGTGCGTCTAACTATCAAAACCAATGGAACAAATGATGTAGGGAAAGGCTGGACATTTTTCAAACTAGGATGTAATTAAGCAAGTTGTAACATCTAGGCAAACTTGTTTAATAAAACAACACACAAAAGTAAAAACCATGATTAAATAATTAATTAACGATATTAAAGTTTAAACAATAGATTACAAAATCGGGGAAAGCAACACAACACTATAGTCATAGATCAAATGATTATAGTAATAGTTAACCTAGTATATCAGGAAACGCTACATCAAAAGGAAAACTGGAAACAAAAAAAATGCAGTCTTGATGATATAAAGGTTTATTCATACCATAACCCTTAGATAACCAACAGTGCCAATTAAAAGACAGTATATTCGACAAAATCACATTTAAAGTTACAACATGAGCACTGCTTCAGAGAAATTGCATAACAACAATCACAAAACAACCCCTAAGGCCCTCACAACCATCTACAGCAGACAAACCCAGCCTCATTCATGATACACGGGTAACTACATTCTACGAAGAAAGAAGGGTAAAGTAGGAAATATCAAAATGAAGCAGAAAGAGGGACGAGCGTGCATTTACCTCTTTCGGGGCAGTAGACAGGACGAAGAGCTATCAATAAACTTATCGCTACCAGAATCTCGCGTCATCGACCACCAATAGAGCGTCCTTTTGCTTTTTGCTCTTAGAAATTTGGAAACCCCCAGATTTTCAACTAAGACTTTCAACCTGAATCCAGAAAATCCAAATTTTTTTCCTTTCTCTATTTTTGAAATCAGAAACTTACTCAGAAGATTTCCCTCTTTTTGAAACCTTAATTTATGACCCTAGAATTTCCCATCCAAAAGAAAAGAAAAAGCCCCTAATTTTTTATACTCTCCTTCTTCAACCCTCTCTTCTTTTTTTTTGGCTCAATGGTGAGATTTTATAGGGAACAAGAGTCAGGAGCCCGTTGTGCTCTATCGATGTGGAATTTTTGATTAACAGGGGTAATTTTGAAATTTTGTGAAGAGGGAATTCCAATTTTTAAAAAGGGCATAAGATTGTGAGGTGAGATTGTACGAAATTGTACTGTTATCATTAGTGTATGAGCTATCCACTTTTGGATGTTTCTCCAAAGCTGTTGCAAACAACTTCACGGGTTGGACACGGATTGTGGGTCGGTGGGCTTTTGTCGCAATTTGGAATTGGGTTATCAGGCTGATGGGTTTGTATTCTTGCAGTTGATGGAGTGGTTAGTGGTGTTATCGGGTCGGAACTGGTTGTTGCCATGCTTTGGAAATTGCTGACATTGGTTCGAATTTGGTCAAATCGACGTAGATGTTGGTGTTGAGATCGGTGATATTGCTATGTTTGTTGATTGATGTACTATCATGATTTTTTACGTGCTGTGCTATTGATACAGATAAGGGATAAAGGAGATAGTGGGGATTGGGCCGGGTCGAGGATAAAAATTGGGCCGTTGGGTTGTCTCTGGTGTGGGTTGCTGATGAAATTGTTGTTAAATTGGGTTGGTTGCATTAGAGAAGAAAACATGGGTTGTTGTTATATTTATTTGTGGCTTGGGAAATTGTTTGGGTTAAATGGTAGATTTAGGAAATAACCCTAATTAAATTATGATATGGATAGGTTCAGCTATTTTGGCTATTTATTAAATAGCCAAAAGAAAGAGACTTTAGGCAATTTCATTTAAAATTTAGCCTAATTAAACTCAATCGACCAATTACATTGAAATTATGGCCAAATTAATTTCAATTAAGGTCCAAATTTAAATAGATTAACTAAATTCAATTGAAATTAGATGTGAATTAATCCCTTGTTCAATCACGAGCTTCTTGGTTTAATAAAACCAAACTAGTATTTCTCCAAATAGATTATTTGTAAGAATAAATTATGTTTAAATCAAGATTTAATTATTTAAATTTATTTTCCAAATAATCCTTAATTTGAAGTCCAATTTTGATGAAAATTTTCATTCAAATGACATCATTTATACAATCTCGTATATGTAAATACGAAAATATATAATTATCACTTAAATGACAAATTTATTCCAAATACCTATTTTAAAATGCATTTATTTGGAAAAATTAATTGTTGTGATTTTATTTGAAAATAAAAAAAACTCGAGATTAAATGTAGTTGTGAAGGGCAAAAATTAGTTGTCAACATCAACGTATGATTGAGGAGTGATGTGGAGAACGGTAGAGGTGAGAATGCCGTTCTTATGAGTTGACAGGTATTTTAGGATGCTTTTCTAGGCAGGTTCTTCCCACATAAGATGAAGAAAGATAAGATAGAAGAGTTTGTGAACCTGAGGCAGGGCTCGATGACAGTAAAAAAGTACTACCTTAAGTTTAATCAGTTGTCTAAGTATGCCCCTGATACGATGGCTGATCCTAGAGCAAGTATGAGTTTATTGGTTACTGGAGTATCTAGTTTGGTAGTCAAGGAGTGTAGGATTGCCATGCTTATTGGAGACATGGATCTTGCTAGGTTGATGATTCATGCTCAGCAGATTAAGGCAGAGAAGATTAAGGAAAGAGATAAAAATAATAAGAGGGCTGGAATAGGATAGTTTGAGTATAGCTAGGCTAGGTCTGTAGGGGAAATCATTCGTAGTTTCAAAATCGTTCGTCTATACCAACACCATCTTCAGCTAGTGCTCCCGCTCCCAGAGGTGGGCAAGAGCAGTGGGGGTAAGTCTTCTATGTCCAGATCCTAGAAAAGTGTGAGTGGTAAGACCAGTTATCCTCTATATGCTAGGTGTGGTAAAAGTCATCATAGTGAGTGTGTAGATAGATAGAAAGGTTGTTATAGTTGTGGTAAGTTGGGTCATGGAATTAGAGATTGTCTGCATGCTAAGCAGGAAAATAGAGATGGTCGTCCTCAAACTCAGGCTATTAGTACACTAGCTTTTTTAGGTCACCCAATCCCTCCTCAGGGCATATCATCCAGTACCGGTTGGGGTCAGCGCCAGAATCAATTTTATGCTTTACCTTCCCGTCAGGAGCAGGATGATTCACCATATATTATTACTAGTATGCTTCGTGTCTTTCATCTTGATGCTTATGTGTTGTTATACCCTGAGTCGAGTTTCGCTTATATGAGCCCATTAGTTGCGACAAATTTTGAAATAAGTCCTGAAAAGATCCTTGAGCCTTTCTTAGTTTCTACCCTAGTAGGTGAGTCAGTTATTGCTAAATAAATCTATAGAAAGTGTCCTAGCACTGTCCGTCATAAAATCATATTAGCAGACTTAATAGAGTTAGATATGGTTTACTTTAACCTTATTCTTGGTATGGATTGGCTCCATTCCTATTATGCATCTATAGATTATCGTATCCGAGTGGTGAAGTTTCAGTTTCCAGATGAGGCAATCTTTGAGTAGAAAGTTAATTCAGTGTCCCTCAAAAATCATTTCATATCTTATCTTAAAGCTAGAAAGTTAATTTCAAAAGGGTGTATCTATCATCTAGTCTGAGTTAAGGACACTAAGTCTGAGACTCCAACAGTTTAGTCAGTCAGTGTAGTCAATGAGTTTTTTTTTATGCTTTTCCCAAAGATTTGCCAGGGGTACCTCCCGATAGGGAAATAAAATTTGGTATTGACCTTCTTCCAGATACTCAGCCTATTTTTGTACCTCCATATCATATGGCTCCCGCTGAGCTTAAGGATTTGAAGAAGCAACTTAAAGATCTTTTAGATAAATGTTTCATAAGGCCTAGAGTTTCTCCATGAGGCACTCTCGTTCTATTCGTGCGAAATAAAGATAGTTCTTTGAATATGTGCATTGACTATCATTAGCTGAATAAAGTTACAGTGAAAAATAATATATTTTTCCTAGAATTGATGACCTATTTGATCAACTCCAACGTGCAAGTTATTTCTCAAAGATAAACCTTAGATCCAGCTATCATCATCTTAAACTAAGGGAATGTAATATTCCAAAGCAACTTTCAGATCTCATTATGGTCATTTTGAGTTTTTACTCATATCTTTCAGACTAACAAATGCCCAACAAACTTTATGGACTTGATGAACAGAGTGTTCAAATAGTATTTGGACATGTTTTTCATAGTCTTTATTGATGATATCCTTGTCTACTCTCGTAGTGAGGATGATCATAAAGACCATCTTAGAATTGCCAGTTATTTGCCATGTTCAGCAAGTGTGAATTTTGGCTAAGATCAGTAGCTTTCCTTGGCCATATTGTTTCCAGTGAGGATATCGAGTTGATTCCCAAAAGACAAAAGTCGTAAGAAATTGGCCTAAACCTATCTCTCCATCAAACATTAAGAGTTTCTTGGGTTTAGCTAGTTATTACAAATATTTCATTGAGGGTTTCTTGTATATTGTGTGTCCTATGTTTAGACTGACCCAAAAGAAAGTTAAGTTTTAGTAGTCAGATTCCTACGAGAAGAGTTTTCAGGAGTTGAAGACTTGACTCATTTCAGCCCCAGTCCTAGCATTACCTTATGGTACAGATGGTTTTGTGATGTATTGTGATGCCTCTCAAGTTGGTTTGGATTGTGTTTTGATACAGAGAGGTAAGGTCATAGCCTATGCCTCTTAACAACTTAAGCCTCATGCAAAGAATTATCCAACCCATGATCTTAAGTTAGCTGCTGTTGTGTTTGCTTTAAAAATATGGAGACATTATTTGTATGGGGTTCATGTTGATGTGTTCACAGATCACAAAAGTTTGCAGTATATATTGACTAAGAGGGAGTTGAATCTTTGTCAGAGGAGGTGGTTAAAATTGTTGAAAGATTATGACATGAGTGTGTTGTATCATTCGGGCAAGGCCAATGTAGTGGCCAACGCCCTTAGTAGATTATCTATGGGTAGTGTTGCTTATGTTGAGAATCATAAGAAGGAGTTAGTTCAAGAAGTTCATCATTTAGCTAAATTGGGTCTGAGATTGGTTGATTCAGCTGAAGGGAATGTTTGGGTTCAGAGTAGTTCCAAATCTTCCCTAGTTTAGAAAGTGAAGAAAAAACAAGATAAGGATTCTAGTTTGGTCAAACTAAAGAAGTCAGTTAAAGACCAAAGGGTAGAGGTTTTCTCCCAGGGGGGAGATGGTTTGTTGAGATACCAGAATAGATTGTGTGTGCCATATGTTGATGATTTGAGGCAACAGATTATGGCAGAAGTACATGGTGCACATTATTCCACTCATCCAGGAGCCACCAAGATGTACCACAGCTTGCGGGAAATCTATTGGTGGAGTGGTATAAAGAGAGATATAGTAGAGTTTGTAGCAAAGTGTTCAAATTATTTACAGGTTAAGGTAGATCACCAAAGACCTGGTGGTATATTGTAAGAGTTTGGTATCCCCACTTGGAAGTGAAAAGAGGTGAATATGTATTTTGTGACTGGTTTATCCTATTCACGTCGTCAGCATAATTTGATTTGGGTAGTAGTAGACAAATTAACTAAGTCAGCTCATTTCTTGCCAGTTCACACATCTTATACTACTGAAGATTATGCTAATTTTTATATCAGAAAGTTAGTCAGATTGTATGGTGTTCCTTTGTCGATCATCTCCGATACGACCATTCAGACGTTAGAGTATATGTTGAGGGCATGCATTCTTAATTTCAAAGGAAGTTGGGATGAGCATTTGCCGTTGATTGAGTTCACTAATAGTTACCATGCTAGTATTCAGATGGCTCCATTTGAGGCTCTTTATGGGTGAAGATGTAGATCGCCGGTTGGTTGGTTCAAAGTGGGTGAGGCCACTTTGATCGGGCCACACATGGTGTTTGAGGCCATGGAGAAAGTGTCGTCAGAAATATTATACAGATGTGAGAAGAAGAGATCTCGAGTTTGAGGTTGATGATCTTATGTATTTAAAAGTTTCACCCATGAAGGGGGTGAAGAGATTCGACAAAAAGGGGGAGCTTAGTCCCCGTTATGTAGGCCTCTTTAGAGTTTTGAGTCATGTTGGGAAGGTGGCGTATGAGCTTGAGCTATCCACAGATTTATCCTCAATTCATCCAGCATTCCATGTGTCCTTGTTGAAGAAGTACATGGACGATTCAACCATTATAGTTCCTCTAGAAAGTATAGATATTCAGAATAGCCTTTCTTACGAAGAAGTCCCAATAGAGATTCTTGATCATCATATCCGTAGACTAAGGAACAAAGAAGTTTCCTTGGTCAAAGTTTTGTGGCAAAATCAGTCCGTTGAGGGTGCTACTTAGGAAGCAGAAGCAGACATGCATACCAAGTATCCTCATCTCTTCTTTATGAACTTAGATTTAGCCGAAGGTAATAGTTTTCCTTCATTCAGTTCTTTTTCGATCAGATTCAGCCATATAGCTTTTTTCATAAGAATTCATGCACTCGCATATTTGTTCAGTAGCTCATTATATTTGAGATTTAGTCATACAGTTTATCCCAGTTGTGCATGATACCTAATAGCCTCAGATTCCTCAGTATTTTCAGCTTAAGTAGCCACATTCGAGGACGAATGTTCCCAATGGGGAGATATTGTAATACCCCATATTTTTCTAGCTTAAATTCTTTCCTAGAATGTTAAGGGTGAGCTTAAAAAATGAATATATTTCATTTCATATTGAATTTTCCAGATTTAGACCTTCCATTGTGTGGGAAATTGAATAATCTTTCCATCGATACCAAATTTGCCCAATTCCAACACTCTGTGAAGAAGTTAGGGCATTTTTAGCAAAGCAGTGTGCCAACTGGGCAGTCACCACGTCGCAGTGAAGGACAATTTCATAATTGTCATTTTTAAGTGTACCTCCGTGATATTGGCGCATCGCGGAGAGGTCCAATTTCCCATTTGTCAATTTCCAGTAGCCCAACGTGATAGTGGCGCATCGCGCCAGTGGCCAAAATGGCATTCCAAAGGGGCACCGCGATGGTGGCGCATCATGGAGAATGTCCAGTTCTCACTTGTCCTTTTCCATTGATCCACCGTGATAGTGGTGCATCGCGGTGGCTTACCTGTTCGCAACATGTTCCTTTTCCAATTCCATTTAAATATTAAAAGGGGTATTTTGGTCAATCCCCAAGGCCACAATTCATCCAAAACAAGGAATTAAACATATTCAAGACACTTTATACCCAATTTCATCCATTCTCTCTCAAAGCAAAACCCTAGAGCTCCAAAGCTTCTTCTCCAAGAAATCTAAATCCTCCATAGTTTCTCCAAGAAAGCTTAAAATTGAGGATTTCCAAGACAAGATAATCAAGAACTCATCTCCAAGAACTCAAATAGGAATCCAAAATTTAAGGTTTCTTCATCTAATAATCTATCAAGGTATGTAGGGTTTATGAATAAGGATCCTCTTTCATGCTTGTGCCCAAAATCAAGTTTTACTTACAAATTCATATGATTTTAAATGAATATTCATGATATTTAAATTAGGATTTTATCCATTATTGCTAATTGCAAGATTATGAGATTTCAAGTGTTTTAGAAGATGAATTGCATGTCTATTTTCATATTTTCATGCCTATTGCAGTAATTTCCAAATTTTGAGATAAGTTATCATTATTTTCATTACCAAGCATGATTATTATGATGTTTTGACATGAGTTTGATGCATGAGTTACTAAGCCCAAGTTTATATGTTGATATTTCAAGAAAGATGATGCTTTAAGCATCCTATATTAGTTAATTTACAGATTCTCAGTAAAGCTTTGAGCTTTTGATCCTCAGTTTAGCTATGGAATCCACTTTACAACTTTATTACAGATTTCAGAATTCAGATCAACTTAATTTACAGATTTAATTAGATAAGGCATAACTGGTTTCAGAATAAACCTTTATGTTAGTTTTTATAGTGGATTTCCAATAGAATGAGCATATAGATTTAAAAGGAAGTAGTATTTAGCACCGAGCGAGAAGTGTGAGATTAACGTGCCCTATTTTCCACAGAACTACATGGCCCACGTAGGTACAAATTATCAGATTATTCCCATTTCTATATGGATGATAGTTTTAGCTTATGATCGATCATATGGATAATAGGTTATACTCCCTGGCAAGAGTATGAAACCTCTCCCCAACGTGAGGTTTTCTCCTTAGGAGGATGAGACGTTGGACTCCATGTTAGCTCACATGGTTTATGTCGGTTAAGAGAACCTCCTTGCTAGTTAAAGTAAAAGATTTATAAAATTATTTTTAGAAAAACTAAGTGTTAAGGCTTACGAATTCATTCAGATTATGCTTACAGAAAGATAATGGCTACAAATTTCAGGTTTCAGATTTTAGACATAGAAGTGAGTCCTTTCTACACTTAGACAGTATGATTTAAAGACAGACTATTAGCGCAACTTTTAGAACTAAATGTTGTGACTCACTAGACTTATAAAGTATGATTTGCTTTTGATTATTACAGATTTCAGTTTTCAGATTTTCCAATTTATGTGAGTCATTTACAGTTAGCATGCATTGTTTTATAAATTATGATAATGAGATAATGTTTTACTTATGCATTTCACCCCCATATACTCAGTACATCCTCAAAGTACTGATCCACATATACGTCTATGTGCTACATTGTCTCATAATGTAGGTTCAGGTGCTCAGTATCAGTAGCGTGAGTAGTTCGAGCACCTCTATCTACATCCGAAAGTCAGTGAGTCCTCATAGTTCAGGGACATATTCATTCAGATTTTGCACCTTATTAGTTTATATAATTTAGTATTATTTTTAGACAGTTTGAGTTTGCTGGGGGTTTGTCCTAGTGACTTTCTAGTTATTAGTAGTAGAGGCTTGTCAGACTGTTACTTTTGATTCAGCATATTCAGTATTGAGATTTCAGACATTGTTCCAGATATTATATTCAGATAGTTTTAAATATTTAGTAAGACTTCTATGTCTGTATTTCATTTATTATGAGATTTAGATTTAGTAACAGGTAGATAGGGTTAGCTCAAGGCTACTCGTAGTCTTGAGCACCTTATGACATCTCAGGATCAGATTTTGGGGCGTTATTGTATGTTTATGATATTATGTTAGATTTTGGATGAATTTTATGTGATGGTATAATGAATCATAATGCTTGGGTTATTTGGATCGTTTAGGATATTTGAATATCGTAATTTAGGCACAATTGACCTAGTTGCTTGTATTTTAGATGAATTTTCTATGTTAGGCACGATTGAGGCTTGTTTAACATCTAAAAGTGGATTTAGATACCTTAAGCCTAGTTCTGGTAGAAATTTCCTAAAATGTAACTTCAGACATTAGAAGTGAGCTCTTGACCACCTTAGGACAAGATACATATTAGCTTGCGTAGCCATTTATATGCTTGTTGGACTCTTGGAAATGCTTATTGAGGTAACACTGAGAAACCTTGACACATGATGGATATGTTGATTGATGCAAGGGTTGATGCCTATTGATTATGCTAATACTTATGCTATTGATGATTCTATTGATTATGTTGATATATTTATAATTACCTATTCGAGTCTGTAAGATGCATATGATATTGATGATATTTACCCGATTTGAGTCCGGATGATTACTATGACTATCGATTATATATTTATCTATTAAAGTCCAACTTGATTATATATTTACTGGTTCAAGTTTGGCTATTGATTATATATTTATCGGTTCAATTCCTCTTATCGATTATATATATATATATCAGTTCAAGTCCAACTATTGATTATATATTTATAGATTCAAGTTCGACTATTGCTTTTATATTTTTCGGTTCAAGTTTGGATAATGATTATATATTTACCAGTTTGAGTTTGGATATGCATATTATGCTATGATGATATACTTATTATGATATAATGACATTGGGGTGTGAGATTGATTATCTAGCTAAGTCAAAAATGAGGAAATGGTTATAATGTGGTTGTAATACCCCATATTTTTTCCTAGATCAATTTAGCATCTAGTGTGTCAAGGGTTAAATTTAAAAGTGTATAACTCTTGAAACATGTAGAATTTTTCAGCTCTAGACCCACCATTGTGTAGATAATTGAATCAGCTTTCCAATGATACCAATTTTGCCTCAATCCGATACTCGGTTGAGAAGTTATGGCAATTTCAGTGAAAACAGTAGGGTATTTTGGTAGGCACCACATCGTGGTGAAGTGCATAATGGCACTCGTCCTTTTCTAGTGGCACAACGCGATTACACCGCGTCACACCAGAGGCCAAAATGACAATTGTCTTTTTCCAGTAAGCCACCACGATAGCAATGCATCGCAGTGGGAGGCAAAATAGAGATTTCCAGTTTCGAGTAAAATTTTAAAAGAGCAATTTAATATTTTCCCAAGCCCTCAAATTGTGAATAACTGAGGATTAAGTCTATTCTAAGCCTATTATGCTCACTTCTCATCAACTTTCTCTCTAAGAAACCCTAGAACATCAAGCCTTCATCCCCACAAAATTTAAGTTCCACCATTTCATTTTCAAGATAGCTCAAAATTAAAGATTCCCAATTCAAAAACTTCAAGAATCTATCTTCAAAAGCACAAATAAGAACTCAAAGTTCAATTTTCTCCATCTAATAATTAATTAAGGTATGTGGAGATTTCAACAAGGATAATCCTTTCATCCTTGTGCCCAAAATTAGTTTTTGAAGTTAATTTCACATGAATTTATGTGAGTTTCAAATTAGGGTTCATACCCAACATTGCTATTTGAAGATTATGAGATTTTAATTGATTTAGATGATGAATTGCATGGATATTTTAGTATTTTCATGCGTATGTTATAAATTTCCAGATATAGACTTGAATTATCAATATTTTCATTACTTAGCATGAGTTTTATGATGATTTGACATGAAATAAACTCATGGATTATTAGCCCTAGTTTGAATGTAGTTATTTCAAGAAGATTACGCTGTTAAGCTTCCCATGACTTGTTACACTCAGATTTTGAACAAAGATTTGACCTTTTGATCTTAGCTTAGACATGGAATCCACTTTACAGTTCCATTTCCAGTTTTAATTAACAGCTATATAGTTAGTTTTCATTATAAACTATTATACTAGTTTTAAAAGTGAATTTCCTACAGAATGAGCATACATATTAAAGGGAGTAGTATTTAGCACCGAGTTGGGTATGTTCACATGCCCCAGACGTACAAGCCAACATATGTTCAGATTATCAAATTATTTTTATTTCTATATGGATGACAGATACAGATGTGATCACTTACATTAGGTTATACTCCTTGGCAAGAGTACGACACCTCTCCCCAACGTGAGGTTTTTCCATAAGGGAACTAAATGTTAGACACTATGATAGCTCACATAGTGTATGTCTATTAGAAGAACCTCCTTAAAGCTTATAAAAAAGAGTAAAGAATAACAGAAAAGCTTTTATAAAATAAGTGTAAAGGCTCACAAATTTCATTTCGATATTGCTTTATATGAGGCATTAGTTATAGATGTCAGCTTTAAGATTTCAGATATAAAAGTGAGTCCTTTCTACACTTAGACAACATGATTTAAAGGTAGAATAATAGTATATCTTTTAAAAACTAAATGTTATGGCTCACTAGATCTATGCAACATGCTTTGCTGTTCATGATTATGATTTTCAGTTTTCAGATATTCCAGTTTATGTAAGTCATCTATATTTAGCATGCATTCTTTTACAAATTTGTAATAATATTGAGATATTGATTTACTTATGCATTCACCCTCATATACTCAGTATAATCCAAAAGTACTGATCCACATATACATCTATGTGCTATATTATCTCATAATGTAGGTTCAGGTGCTCAGTTTCAACAACGTGAGTGATTTTAAGCATCTCCATCTATATCCCAACAGTTGGTGAGTCCTCATAGTTTGGGGACTTAGTCATTAGCTTATCTATATAGATGATTCAATATTTTTAGATAGTTCTAGTCAGCTGGGGGTTTGTCCCAGTGACTCTCTAGCATTAGTAGTACAGGCTTGTCAGACTTCTATATATGATTCATATTTTTAGTATTGATTGATCAGATTCTTGAGTTTAGTATTTCCAAATATTATATTCAGATAGTTTTAGCTTAGCTCATACATAATTCTGCATTTTAGCTTGGATTACATATCATATTTCTTCTATTTTGAGCTTTGAATTTAGTAGAAGACAGATAAGATTAACTTAAGGCTACTCATAGTCTTGAGCAACATGTGATTTCTCGCGAGCCATTTTTAGGGCGTTATAGTGGTATGATATAAATAGATTCTAGTGAAGTAATGATTAGTTGATAAGTGGTGATTAATTAACAAATAATGAATATGGACAAGCGATGGCTATAATGTTGCATGACTTGGATGAATTCCAATTGTATTATGAGACTTGATAAATGATGGTTGTAGGTTATTCTATCTTATTTTTACCTTCTAGGCTTATGGGGAATTGTGATGGGTTATTTATTTTTTATACAATTTGGCGTATGAGAGCCAATTTTTTAGTTATGATTGTTTGTGTTGATGCGTTATGTTACTTTATGCTATTATTTTGTTTTCTTACTCATTTATGAACAATAATATTAAATATGATCCAGGTTCATTCCTACCTCGATTTAGTTATGTTATCTTGCATTTTATTATATCTATATTGTGATTTAGCTTTGTCAGCTGATGATGCCTACTGAGTACCCATGGTTTTGGTACTCATACTATACTTCTGTACCTTTTTGGTTTAGATTTGAGTACTATTTACTGTCTCTTATTGACATTTGTATTGTGTTGATATCCAGAGATAGGGTAAGCTCTTGGAGTCATAGTTACCTATATCGGTCTATCTTATGTCTAGTCTTTAGTTTCAAGATAAATTGTATTAACTATTCTAGATTCTTGGATTATATTTATAGTTTCTCTTGTACTGGCTCTATTAGGTCATGGGATGGTATTTATATAGTGACTACCTTTAAACTATTTCTATTGCCTTGCTTATTTCTTGTGTGGGATTGTCTATTATCTCTCTTTGGGGTATTTCCACCAAGTTAACCCATTATGTTTAACTTTGAGTTATGGTTTGGCTTACTACTGGTGGAATAGAGTATGTTCCATTATGACTTATAAATCGGGTAGTGAAAAATTAGTATCAAAGCCTAGGTTTTAACGATATTATTGGTACAATGGCAAGTGTCTAGTAGAGTCTTGAGGATCAAAATAATGATATTTGTTTTCTATCTTTGAGAGGATATGGGAAATATTAAGAGTTCACTTCTTTCACTCATATCATACTTATATTCTGAGTTAGTTTATAGAATATTCCTTTGACTTTACTTTTTTGCTGATGGCTAGGACACGTGCTTCCACTACACGCAATAAGGGTCTCGATATTGAGCCTAGGGATATATATACTATTTTTGGACACCCTAGAGCTCATGGACTACCACAAGATGTGTCCTCGGCTAGCGGTTAGGATAGGGGTCCTCCACCAAGCCCGATTCTTGGTCCTGGGCCAGAGTTTCTTTTACCCCAGCCAGTGGTGAGCCAGAGACCAGCTAAGGCTCCACTAGGGTTTATTTCTTTTTTAGTTCTTAGAGATGCCTTAGTTTAGCTTTTGTGGATAGTTGATAGTGCACTGCTTGATATGCACATTCTACAGATTAGAGTGGTACTAAGGCAGGGGATCAACCTATAACTGTAGCTCCTAGAGTTGAGGTCCCTCCTATGCTGACAATTGCTCAATCGGTAGTTGCTCAGCCAGTTTTTGCTCAACCTATTATATATGTTGAGGAGAAAAAGATGTTGGATATATTCTTGATATTGGTTTTGCCTAGGTTTTCTAGTGCTCTGGCAAGGATGTGTATGAGTTTCTAATTACTTATGAGGACAGGGTCTGTAATTTTGTCCTTGTTAAGACTCGTGGTGTGGATTACACTACATTTCAACTGAATTTGGCTACTCAACATTAGTGGTGAGGTTTAATGGATTATAGATACTCAACATTAGTGGTGAGGTTTAATGGATTATAGACTAGCTGGATCTTTTTCTTTTACATGGACTCAGTTCTCTGAGATATTCTTGGAGAAGTGCATGCCTCGTAACCTTAGATATTGTTTGAGTGATGAGTTCTCTAGATTAAAGTAGGGCTTCATGACAATTATAGAGTATGAGGCTCCTTTTTATGAGTTGTCTAGGCATGCTACTTTTATTCTGGACACTAAGTATGAGAGAGTTCATAGCTTTGTCAGAGGGTTGAGGCTTCCCCTTTATATGTCCACTCAGAGTTTGGTTATTGCATGTAGGTCTTTTGCTGAGGTTATAAATCATGCTTGGGTGATGAAGGGTATGCATCACGAGGACCAAGGGGTAAACGATAAGAGGCCTAGATATTATGGCAGTTTAAGTAGGAGCCGTAGTAGTTCCCAATTCAGAGGTAGTAGTTCTCATAGTGGGTATTCTCTGCGTCCATCCTATAAGACTCGGAGCTATCCCAGTCAACTGGTTTAGGAATCTCTTTAGATTATTAATGGAGATCAGTCTTATGCTAGTGATTGCCCTGGTCAGGTTGGTGGTCAATCTTCAAGGGGTTCGTTTTTTGGCTATTATAGTCGTGGTGGTTACTTTGGGTTAGTCAGATTTGATGGTATAGTTCAACTCAGGGAACATGTTATCATTATGGATCTTTTGTCATTATTCTCGTGAGTGCCCTAGTAATGGGATGATTATTGCTTCAGCTCAGAGTGTTCCCCCTATTAGAGCAGTTTATATCTCAGCTAGAGGTGGTTCCTAGGGTTGTTGGGGTAGTTTCTAGGTATTCGAGGAGGTTCTCAGGCATGTAGGACAGGAGCTTGATTAGGAGCCCAGCTAGATGGTGGGCGTGGTCAGTTGTATGAAGTACCTGCTAGACCTGAGGTTGAGTCTTTGGATGTTGTTATTATAGGTATAATTTTGGTGTGCCGTCAGCCGACCCTTGCTTTATTTGATCTAGGATCCACTAATTCTTATGTATATGCTTATTATACTCTATGATTAGAGTTATCTTGGGATTTATTATCTATTTCTTTGCGTGTATCTACTCCCGTAGGTGATTCTTTAATAGGGAATTAGTTTTTTTGATTATGTGTTGTGACTGTTAGAGATGTTGATACTTATGCTGATTTTATTATTTTGGAGATGGTAGATTTTGATGTGATTCTGGGCATAGACTGGTTATCCCATAATTATACAATTATGGATTATTTTGCCAACACCCTTACCTTAGCCATGCACGATATACCTTAGTCGTGTAGTAGGGAGCGATTAGCCATAAGATAATGGGGATTATTTCTTATGTTCGTGCTAGGAGGCTTATTTTAAAGGGTTGTGAGTCTTATCTCGCTTATTTTTGTGATGCTAGTGTGGAGAGTCCATCCCTTGACTCTGTTTCTATAGTGTGTTAGTTTCTTGATGTGTTCCCTACTGACCTTCCTGGTATTCCCCCTATCTGTGAGATAGAGTTTGCAATGGATCTCGAGCATGGAACCCTACCTATTTCTACGTAACCTTACCATTTGGATCCTGCCAAGCTTATAGCTAAATTCTCAACTTCAGGATCTTCTTGGTAATAGTTTTATTAGACCAATTGTGTTACCTTGGGGAGACCCTATGTTGTTTCTGAAGAAGAAAGATCGCTTCATGCATATGTGTTTTGATTATAGGCAGCTTAATATAGTGACAGTGAAGAACCATTATCCTATGCCTTGTATTGGTGATTTGTTTGACTAGCTTCAGGGAGCAATACTGTTTTGTAAAATTGATTTGAGATTTGGTTACCATCAATTCGGGCTAAGGATATATCGAAGATAGGTTTTAGGACCTGTCATGGTCATTATAAGTTTCTTGTGATGTCTTTTGGGTTAACGAATGCCCCAACCACATGTATGGATTTGATGAACTGAGTGTTCAGGATTTATTTGGATTCCTTTGTGATTGTGTTCATTGACGATATCCTTATGTATATAAGGAGTAGAGAGAAGTATGTAAAATATATGAGAATTGTGCTCTATACTTTGAGAGATCATGTGCTTTTTGCCAAGTTCTCTAAGTGTGAGTTTTGGCTGTAGTCCGTGACACCCCTTAGACATGTAGTGTCTAAGGATATTATTATGGTAGACCCAGCTAAGATTGAGATGATTTGTTATTGGGCTAGACCTACATCTTCATTTGAGGTTCGTAGCTTTATTGGATTGGCTAATTATTATAGATGATTAATTGAAGGTTTTGCTACTGTTTCAACACCTATGACCAAATTGACTCGAAAGGAGGTTCCTTTCCTATGGCCTGAGGAGTGTGAGTTGAGATTTGGAAAGCTCAAGGATTTTCTTACTTCATCTCCAATATTAGCTCTTTCTATTAAAGAGGAGGGATTCACTGTATGTTATGATGCTTCAGGAAATGAATGGTTTGGGTTGTGTATTGATGAATTAGGGTCGTGTTAGTGCTTATACTTTGAGACAACTTAAGGTGCATGAATGCAACTAGCCCACTCATGATTTGGAGTTTGTGGTGGTAGTTTTTGTGTTTAAGATTTGGAGGCATTATCTTTATGGCGTGCATTGTGAGATTTTCATTGATCACCACAGTCTTCAGCATCTTATGACCCAAAGAGAGCTTAATTCTAGGTAGCATAGGTGGATGGAATTGCTTAAGGATTATGATATTTCTATCTTGTATCATCTAGGTAAGCCTAATGTAGTAGAAGATGCCTTAAGTCGGAAGGCTGTGAGTATGGCTTGTTTGGCTTGTAGTTATGTTTCTAAGAGGCTGTTGGCATGGGACAGTTAATCCTTAGCTAACTTGATAGTTTGTCTTGATATTTTAGATCCTAGAAGGATCCTTGCTAGTGTTGAGGTGAGGTCTTCATTATGTGAGTAGATTGGGGATCATTAGTTTGATGATCATAAGCTTCGTTTCCTTCACGATCAGGTGTTGAGTGGTTAGTCCGAGAGGAACACTATAGATTATGAGGGTGTTTTATGATTTGATGTCCGTATTTGTATTTTGTGGATTTATGATGTGATTCAGTTGGTTTTACATGAGGCTCATAACTCTAGATACTCTATTCATCAGGGTACAACTAAGATTCAGTTGATTCTGCATGAGGCTCACAACTTTAGATACTCTATTCATCTAGGTACTACTAAGATATATAAAGATTTGAGACAACATTATTGGTGGAGTGGTATAATGAGAGATATGGCAGACTTTGTAGATCATTGCCTTTGTTGTCAACAGGTAAAGGCCGAGCATCAATGACCAGGTGGATTAATTTCGAGGTTAGCCATTCCCTAGTGAAAGTGGGAGCGGATTACCATGGAATTTTTTAGTGCCTTGATCTTGGTGTATGTTACTCCTAAGCACCATAACTTACCCATATTTTAGCTAAGTTTAAAGAACAAAGTACCTAGTTTCTTATGCTTTTACTCTACTTTTATGTAATTAAGCTAACCTATATGATTAGCATGATTTAAGGTATTAATGAGGTAGATGGAGACATAATGGGACTATGGAATGCGGATGGCATATGACACAATAGAGAGTAGCGGTCTGGACCAAATATGGCACCTAAAAACTATGTCCAAGACTAATTTGTCATCTAAAAGTTAGTCTAGGGACTTAGAAGGCAATTATGAAGGAAAAGTTATTAAAATTACTTGATGCTGACAATTCACGCATTATTCATTATTCTGTATTATTTTTGCACTTAGAGTGGTGGCTTAGCACTAAAAGAGAAACACAACTTCTTTTTCTCCACCATAAACTGGGTTTAATTTTTGGTATGATGAATATTTCTATTGTGATTTCCATTTTATTCATGAGTAGCTAAGTTTATTAGTTAGGGTTATAGAAGCCTTGTAACGTAAAATCTATTACTTTGGGTTTTTGAATTCATCATGTATTGATCTGCTTATATCATACTCTTTTCATTTATCTTGAATTCTCATGGTTACAAATATAGAGGATGTGCCTTAAAACTCAACTTGTTTGATAGAAAGGTTGAGGTTCGAAAAGGAGAGTAGTGACAAGAAAACAGGATTTCCAACCCCTATTTCATATGTTAATTCCTTAACAGGATTAACTACTTGGAGATTTCGTATTATTTTTTTAAACACTTTTGATTTAAGAGAACTAAAGTAAATTAGTCCTTGATGTTTGAGAAACACTAGGATTATGTTATTAAACACAATATGTTTCTCTGTAAGCATGATACATGTATGAATTCGTAAAGCCCATAGTTAGAAAGTATTGAAAACTACAAGGTAGACATAACCCTAGCTTGCTATTTCTCTGAATTCGAATACTACTAGACATATCTCATCTTGTTAAACTGAAACCATTAATTTGTGAACTGAATAAAATTCCCCTTTTTTGTTTTACGAAAACAAATGATTAAAAGTCAACTAATCTGTATACAACTTAATTAACACCATATTTCCTGTGGGATTCGACCCCAACCTAGTTGGGTTATATATTTGACAAGGACCGCTTACGCTCTTGTAAAAGAGTTGTAATTTGGGCGTATCAAATTTTGGCACCGTTGCCGGGGAATACGATTGTCTATTGAGTTTATGTGTGTTAATTGACTGTTAGTAAAGTTTCCTTATTTTATGTTTATTTGTTATTTTTGTTCGTTACAGGCTAATTGTTGTTTATGCGATGAACCAGAAGTTCAGGAGTACCATTATTACCCTTCAATCCTGAACCTCATCTCATTGAAAGAATGGCTAACCAATAGAAAGCCAAAAATTTAGCTGTTTTGGCTAATGCTTAATTAAATCAACAGAATGCAGATAACCCAGGACGGGCACCAAATCTAGATAAAGAGGACCTGGGAGATATGATTTAATTTACCCAGCTAATAGGAGGCGTGCAGCGGATATAGTTGCACCTGTAAATCAAAATCGTCCATTCAGAGAAAGACTAGACTGGCAAGCTGTGTAGTTTGATATTGACAATGATGAGGATGATTTAGATGGAGCTGGAGCTATAGGGGAAATCATTCTACCACCACTAGCTCCTGGGGTGAAATTCAACATCACCAGTACTATGATCCAGCTACTAAATTTGAAAGGACTCTTTGGTGGATTACCTGTTGATGATCCAAATCTACATTTGGTGAATTTCATTAATATTTGTAAGTCATTTGATAATCCTGGAGTAGGAAAAAATTCTATTCATTTGAGATTGTTCCTACTTTCTTTGTCTGGAGAGGCAACTATATGGTTGAATGAGCTGACTCCTGATTCTATAACAAACTGGAGGCAATTGAAAAGAGCTTTCCTAGAAAAGTTCTTTCCACCCTCTAGAATGTTATAATTGAGGATGAGATCAGAAACTTTAGGAAATTGGCTAATGAAGCTTTGTATGAGACTTGGGTGAGGTTTAAAAAGAAGTTGACTCAATGCCCAAACCATAAGATGACTGATGAACACTTGATAGAAACATTCTACAGAGCTTTGAACTCACTTACAAAGACAATAGTGGATAATGCTGTAGGAGGAGGTTTTATGGAGCTCACCTTTACTGAGGCTGTGGAAATGTTAGAAAGAATGACTAAGACAAGTAGAGTTTGGTATACCAGACATTCTATGGAAGCAAGCAATATTGGGTCTAGTGTAATATCAACAGAGCAGCATAGGAGAGAAGAGGAGCCTGATCAGGATATGGCTCATATGAAAACCCAGATGGATCTGCTCACAAAATATTTTCTATCAGGGAATGTAGAAAAGGCAAAATTTGCAGGGTCCCATGGTAAGGGAGCTGACTCAAACATGGAAGAAGTGGCTAACTATTTGTATAACCAAGGAGGTTTTCGAACTGGTGGTCAACGAAACCAAGGTTGGAACTATCAAGGAGATTAGAAGAATAAAAGTGACAGAAGTGAACTGTATGTACCTCCTGGAAGCCGTGATAATGCTGCCACCAGTTCAGGAAAAATGTCCATGGAGGACATGATAGAGAAACTATTAAAGGGAGTTGAGGCGACCAATTCTGGGGTGACTACTATGAAGAGTGACATATCTTTCACGAGTCAACTAGTAAATTTGCACTCAACTACTATTAAACAACTGGAGTAGCAGATAAGCCAATTATCTATAAATTTTAACCAAAGACAAAATGGGACTTTACCAAGTGATACTATTCATAATCCGAGGACTAATGGACTGTGTATGGCTATTACCACTAGGACCAGTAAGATGTTATCTAGTCCAGGATTAGGAGCATCCTCTCATACTGATACAGTCAAAATGGATTGGGAGATGGTTGATGAATCTTTAGTGGTGCCTGTGGAGTTGGGAGGTTTGAAAAAGAAGAGTGCATAAGTAGAACAACTACCTGAGCCGAAGCATGTTAGTCATGTGGAGCAAGGCATAAGAAAGGAGGTAAAAGTTATTCCAGTTGAAATCCCAAGGCCACCACCCCCATTTCCACAACAATTAAAGAAGAAAGAAGATGAAGGCAAGTTTAACAAATTCATGGCTATGTTGAAACAATTGACAGTAAACATGCCTTTAGTTGAAGAACTGGAATAGATACCCAGATATGCTAAGTTTATGAAAGATCTATTGATAAAGAAAAGGACGGTGGGCTATGAAATGATAGACAATCTTTATCATTGCAGTGCTATTGCGACAAGATCTATTATTCAGAAGAAAGCTGATTCGGAAGTATTTACTATCCCATGTACGATTGGATCGCTAAATTTTAAAAGGGCCTTTTGTGATCTTGGGGCAAGTATAAATCTTATGCCATTGGCGGTTTTTAAGAAACTGGGTTTGGGAGATTCTCCACCCACTAATATGCAGGTTTTGATAGCTGATAAATCGGTGAAAAGGCCTATTGGTATTCTACATGATGTACTCGTGAAGGTGGCCAATTTTATATTTTGTGCTGACTTTGTAATTCTTGATTGTGAAGTGGACTTTAAAGTACCCATAAAATTGTCCCACTTTGTTAAAAAATTGTCTCATTGAGATAAAATTGGTGGAATTGAAGTGAGTGAATTGTATTGACTAATGTTGGTTCCCCATGTCAGAGTGGATATCGCCGAAGTCTGAGTACTTGACAAGAACACTTAATTGGTTTATACTAATAAATTAAGTGTGGGGTGGTGACTTCACCACCCTCATCTTTATTGTAGTTAGTTTATTATGTGTGGCTGACATGGATGATATGATGAATACAGGAAAAATGGCTCCAATAATAATCTCAATGCTGGTGGCATGACTCCTAATATAGATGAGAAGTACTACTAGCCAGGTTCTGTATCTTTTTATTTGTACTAGGGACAGTGCTTAGCTTAAGTATGGGGTGTCTGGTTACTTTGCTACTTGTTTTGTAAGAAAATAGTACCTTCTCCTTAGTATACTTTTGTGATAGGGTTAGTTATTTTGTTTATTTTGTTCCTTGTTAGATTTTTTTTGATTTAATCATAATTAGGTGTTTTTCTCAATGATGGATGGATGACAATCGTCTTAAGAGAAAATTAGTCATTTTTTGCATGTAAATATTCTTGTGGATCACATGGCATTAGCATGAGTATGCAATGGATCATTACGTTTGAAATACCTAGGCTCTAGTTGTGACTCTTGTTGTAATTGTTGGCTTTATTTGAATTCATTTAATTGTTGGGTCGAGAATCTATAATGCTCCTGACTGAGTTGACCATGTGCCGTGAGTATGTAAGACTGTTGTATATTCCTTGTTGCAACTGATGCTAGAACTTGCCTGGTGTGTGTGCCAATTGAAATAAATATTATGAGTTTAGGAGATGATTTAGGCATTTCTTTGACAGCCATTACTTATACCTTCTTTTGACCTACCTTTGTACATTATCTTAGCTAGCCCCGTTGAGCCTTCAGCTTGTTTTTTTGTTAACCTCATATGTAGCCTAACCCGTTCTTTAATAGACCGTAATTTGATCCAAAAGATCCTAAGCACTTTAATGTAAAATTAATTTGAGTTAGGAATTTGAAAAATAAGAGGAAAAAGGTGAAATTAATGTCCCAAAGTCTAGTTATTGGCGTGTGCAATTGTTGTGGTTAGGAGTAGCAAAAAGTGTTAAAAAAAGTTCCAAATTTTAGCCCGGATTTGTCATAATGAACCTATTTTGGCCCTGGTCCTTCTTGGACATTGTGCATCTCAACTAAGGCAAAACGCTTAAGTTAAGGGTGGCTATCATAGGGGTGCGCAATGTGAAATGAGTGCAAAAAAATATTGAAAGAGTTGCATACTCCCACCATATGTTATTAATTGAGCTTAACGAGTTGGGGTGAAAAGAAAATCTGTGAAGCTAGCAGAAGTGGAAATTGGTTGTCAAAGATTGGTCTTAATTGCATAATGTAGCGTCTTAAAGCACTTAGGGAAGATAGTCACTATTTTGGGCCAAAATAGTTTCTACCTATCCCTTAGCCTACATTACAACCCATGAAAGACCTATTTGATCCTAATCTTAGCATTCTGATATTATTGGAGCACTACGCTAAGGGAAAGCATATGGTCATAAGTTATAATTTGAGAATTCATTTTGAGAGTGAGCGAAACTTGATTCTTGTACCCAGTTTGTTAGAAATTGCATGATTGTGAGTGATTATGAGTAATTTTCTTGTTGTGAGGGCACATGGTTGATGAAGGTTGGGTAATTTATATGATTTCTTTGCTTAAACACTATGCATGAATTTTCTAACTTAATGAGTCTATTCTTGAGGTAGGTTGTCTCTAGTAATGATTCATGAATCTACTTCTTGTTCATAATTATTGTGTGAGCCTATTTGAGCATCTTATTTTTCCTTTATGGGTGGTAATACTTGTGTAGCATGCATAAATAGATATGTTGCTCGAGGACGAACAAAGCTTTAAGTGTGGGGTGGTGATCTGGGGTGTATTATATGCCTGAGCACCATAACTTACCTATAGTTTAGCTAAGTTTAGAGAACAAAGTGCCTAATTTCTTATGTTTTTACTCTACATTTATGTAATTGAGCTAACCTATGTGATTAACATGATTTCAGGTATTAATGAGGTAGATGGAGACATAATGGGATTATGGAATGCGGATGGCATATGACACAAGAGAGAGTAGCTGTCTAGACCAAATGTGGTGCCTAAAAACTATTTCCAAGACTAATTTGTCATTTAAAAGTTAGTCTAGGGACTTAGAAGGCAATTATGAAGAAAAAGTTATTAAAATTACTTGATTCTAACAATTCACACATTATTTATTATTCTATATTATTTTTGCACTGAGAGTGATGGCTTAGCACCAAGGGAGAAATACAACTTCTTCTCCACCAAAAATTGGGTTTACTTTTTGGTACGATGAATATTTCTATTGTGATTTCCGTTTTATTCATGAGTAGCTAAGTTTATTAGTTAGGTTATAGAAGCGTTGTAACATATAATCTATTACTTTGGGTTTTTGAATTCATCATGTATTAATTTTCTTATATCATACTTTCTTTATTTATCTTGAATTATTGTGGTTGCAAACATAGAGGATGTGCCTTAAATCTCAACTTGTTCGATAGAAAGGTTGAGGTTTGGAAAAGAGAGTAGTGAAAAGAAAACCGGATTTCCAACCCTTATTTCATATGTTAATTCCTTAACAGGATTAACTACTTGGAGATTTCGTATTATTTTTGTAAACACTTTTGATTCGAGAGAACTAAAGTGAATTAGTCCTTGATGTTTGAGAAACACTAGGATTATGTTATTAAATACAATATGTTTCTCTGTAAGCATGATACATGTATGAATTCGTGAAGCCCATAGTTAGAAAGTATTGAAAACTATAAGGTGGACATAACCCTAGCTTGCTATTTCTCTAAATTCGAATACTACTACACATATCTCATCTGGTTAAACTGAAACCATTAATTTGTGAACTGAATCAAATTCCCCCTTTTTGTTTTATGGAAACAAATGATTAAAAGTCAACTAATCTGCATATAACTTAATTAACACCATATTCCCTATGGGATTTGACCCTAACCTAGTTGGGTTATATATTTGACAACGACCGCTTACGCTCTTGTAAAAGAGTTGTAATTTGGGCCTATAATGGCTTGCCTTGTATTTTCCATGGTTTTGATGGTATTTGGGTCATTGTGGATCGATTGACCAAGTCAGCACATCTCATTCCTATTCAGATGTCCATCAGTGTTGAGAGCTTAGCTCATATTTATGTGCATAAGATAGTCCATTTTCATAGTGTTCCCATCTCTATTATATTGGACCAAAGTTTCACATTCACTCTTAGCTTTTAGAGAGCTTTTTAAGAGGAGTTGGGTACTCAGGTGGATCTGAGTATAGCGTTTTATCCTTAAACTGATAGCCAATTTGAGTGGACTATTCATGTACTTGAGGATATGCTCCAAGCCTGTGTCCTATATTTTTGAGGCTAGTGGGAGGATCACTTAACTTTAGCAGAGTTTGCTTACAATAACAGTTATCATTCGAGTATTGAGATGGAACCATTTTAAGGCTTTGAATGGTAGGAAATATTGTTCACCGATTGGATAGTTTGAGACTTCTGATACTCAAACCTGTGGTACTAATTTTCTTCAAGAGTCAGTGGATATAGTTAGGGTGATTTATGACAGGATTAGAGCAGTTTAGAGTAGGTAGAAGGCCTATATAGACTATAGGCTTCGTACCTTGAGACTTGGAGTTGGTGATTGAGTATTCCTCTATGTATCTCCAATAAAGGGTATAATGAGGTTCGGAAGAAAAGGCAAGCTCAACCTTAGGTATATTAGAGCTTTCAAGATTCTTCGCACGGTAGGTGAGGTGGCTTATGAGTTAGCTTTACCTATATATTTTGCTATTGTCCATTCTGTTTTCCATGTTTCTAAATTGCGGTGATATATTCCTGATATTTCTTATTTGTATATATGGGACTCAATCTAGTTGACTGAGCGATTGTCCTTTGTGGAGGAGTAGGTGGTTATTTTGGCTAGTGATGTTAGGTGGATGCACACTAGAGAGATTCTGTAGTTAAGGTTTGGTGGAGGCACCTCCCATTGGAGGAGGCTACTTAGGAGATCTAGAGCGATATGCAGACCCAATATCATCACCTTTCCGAGGCTTTAGGTATATTCTAATCCTTAACTTTTGTAGGCAGAAGTTCCTTTAGTAGTGGATATTATAATGACCCTCAATATCATTTTCTATATTTTTGCTTATTTTCGCTGTTAGAGCATTTCCATAGCCGACCCAAGTCATTTATGACTTGTTGGAACTGATAGTTTTGTTACCTTCAGTTCTTTTGTTTTTTAGATCCAATTTTGTATTTTAAAGTCTTCGCTAGTTCCAAATGGCCACCGAGCAAAAATTTTAGTCAAACAATCTTGAATGCAAATCCTGACTATTCTAACTGCTCTGCAATATCAATTTTAGGCTAGGACTCTTGGTTTGGGTCCCGAGGCACTTGGGCTTATTTTGACCTATTGGTTGAAAAGTTAAGAAAATGGATATTAGGTGTGGGACCTACGTTTCATCAAAATAACCTCGGATGAAAATTTCAACTGCGCTATTGAGTCCAATGTATCAAATTTGGTTTGTTAGATAGTTTGTTTGTATATACAGGGTTCCAGATAAATCTCGAGGGCTTGGCAGAGCCGTGAAAATTTTTAAGTCTCAATTGTGATCTAGTGCACCCACGATCACGGACCTTGGATTGTGATCGCATTCTGGAAGTACCATTAAGTGCTGCGATTGTGACACTTCAAGTTGCGAATGTAACTCCTTGGGTAGGCCAACCAAACCACAATCGTGGTGGGATAATATCGCGATTCCAACATTCTTGTCTGATGCCTAGAATTACGATCTCGAGCAACGGGTAGCAATACCAAGACTTGAGGACCGGGTAAGGGTTAAAATACCCCATTTTATCCCTATTTTACTTATTCTTCACCCAATCTCTTGAGACTAAAACCCTAAATAGAGAGATAAAGTAGATTTGAGGCTTGTGGGTGATCTAGGGGCTTGACCAACATCTATTGTCATGATTTTCCTCTGATTCGTGGTAGGATTTCACCCTTTTCATGATAAAATTTCCCATTTCTTGTTCTAAAGTCCCAAAACCTTAGGGGCTTAATTTTAGCCCCAAATTTATTCAAATTACACCCACTTTTGAGGGTAATGATTCCTTGAGCATATGGAAAAGTTGGGTTGGCTTCGAAAATATAATTTTTCATAAATGGGACCCAAATGGGATTTTGGGTGATTTTTGGACCTAAAGAACAATAGTGCAATATAGGTATCATTATTCTCATATTGAAGAGTAGAATGTGACTTTGATAGCTTGGTATTTTGTGAAAGCTTTTCAGAAGGAAAAAATGGTGATTTAGTGGATCTTTGAGCTTTCTTTAGCATCGAGGTAGGCTAGGTCTTACCACTTCTTAGATTGAGATAATTTATAGTATGTTGATGATATTGTGTAAGATTTAGGATGGGTTTTTGGGTTTTTATAATGAATCGTAAGCGTGGCTTAGTTGGACCATTTAGGCTATTTGGAGACTGTAATTTAAGCACAATTGACCTAGTTTCTTATATTTTAGGTGAATTTCTTATCTTAGTGATAATTGAGGCTTGTTTAATATTTAAAAGTTGATTTAGATACCTTAAGCCTAGTTCGGGTAGGAATTTCCTAAAATGTAACTTTAGAGATTAGAAGTGGGCCCTTGACCCACATTAGGCCAAGACATACTTTAGCTTGTGTAGACCTTTATACACTTGTTAGACCCTTGGAAATGTTTACTGAGGTAATCTTGACAAACCTTGACACTTGATGGATACATTGGTTGATGCGAGGGTTGATGCCTATTGAATATGCTAATACTTATGCTATTATGATACTATTGTTTATGTTGATATATTTATAATTATCAGCTCGAGTCTGAAGATGCATATGCTATTAATGATATTACCTGGTTTGAGTCCAGAGGATAATTATGACTGTTGATTATATATTTACCAGTTTAAGTCTGGCTATTGATTTTATATTTATCAGTTCAAGTCCGGCTATTGATTATGTATTTACCAGTTCAAGTTCATTTGTAGATTATATATTTATCGATTCAAGTTAGGCTATTGATTATATATTTATCGGTCCAAGTACGACTATTTATTATATATTTGTTGGTTTAAGTTTGGCTATTGATTATACATTTACCAGTTCAAGTCTGGCCTGATTATATATTTACCGATTTGAGTTTGAATATGCATATTATGTTGTGATGATAAACTTATTATGATATTATGACATTGGGATGTGAGATTGATAATTAAGCTAAGCCGAAAATAAGGACATGTTTATAATGTGGTATGATATAAATGGATTCTAGTGAAGTGAAGATTTATTGATAAGTGGTGATTAATTGATGAATAATGAATATGGATAACCGATGGCTATGGTGTGGCATGACTTGGATGAATTCGTATTGTATTATAAGAGTTGATAAATGATGGTGTTAGGTTATTCTATCTTGTTTATACCTTTTAGGCTTATGGGGGCTTGCGATGAGTTATTTACTTTTCTGCACTAATAGGCGTATGGGAGGAAATTTTGTAGCTATGAATGCTTGTGTGGATGGTTATGTTACTTTATGCAATTATTTTGGTTTATTTACTTATTTATGCACAACGATGTTGGAGATAGTTCAGGTTCGTTCCTACCGTGACTTAGTTATGTTTTCTTGTATTTTATCATCTCTATATCATGATTTAGCTTAGTCAACTGATGATGCCTACTGAGTATCCATGGTTCTGGTACTCATACTATATTTCTATACCTTCTGGGTGCAAATCTGAATACTAGTTGCTGCCATTGATCAATGTTCGTACTGTGTTGATATCCGAAGATAGGGTGGTCTCTTGGGGCCAAAGTCACCTATTTCCTTCTATCTTACTTATGTCTAGTCATTAGTTTCAAGATAGATTGTATTGACTATTCTAGATACTTGGATTGTATTTATAGTTTCTCTTGTACTGGCTTTACCAGGTCGTGTGACGATATTTATGTAGTGACTACCTTTAAACTATTTCTATTGCCTTGCTTATTTCTTGTGTTGGATTACCTATTGGGAACCTTTGGGACATTTCCACCAAGTTAACTCATTGTGTTTAATTTTGGGTTACGGTTTGGCTTACCTAATGGCATGTTAGAGTAAGTATCATCATGACTCGTAAATCGGATCGTGGCAATATTCATTTTTAGATTTCTTATTTTTTTGCAAATTGAGAGAGAGAAAGAGAGATGAAATGCCATGTCATAAAAAGTATGTGTTATCTTCCTGAATATTTGGAGCAAATCCTTAGGTTTGGACCACTTTATTTGGTCATCAATTTGTTTTTATCTTAACCCTAAGTTTTTGATAAAATGTTACCTTCCCCTTAGTCTCTTAAGGGTCGTATGGTTGAATCATAATGTATATGGTTATATGAAGAATAAGTAATAGAAGATTTGTTTTTCAGAGAATAAATAATATGAGTGCTTTTATAGAGAAAGAAATTGTGCATGAATTGTTCTTTAGGGATTACCTATTATAAGGGTACTTTAGTATTTAGATGTTCCAATCCATATATTATTGATGAATTTTATTTCGTATGAAGTAGTTCCTAGATAATTGCATAACTTCATATAATTAGCTGTACAGTGTTTTGCTATCGACATTAAAAACTTATATCAAAAATCTAATATTGATTTAGTCATACTGAGATTAAGTAGTTACTAAATCTTTTACTTTATACTAAATGCTGTAATAATGTAACTTTTTGTACCATGATTGTTCTTACTAATACTTGTGCAAACATGCTTTAAAGCAATACTAAAAATGAAAAAGTTGTGCTTTAAGTTTTTCAAAATAGATTTTTGTTTTGGTCACATTAGATCACATGTAATATTCAGCTTATTGAAATGTACACCTCTGATCAATTTGTTTTTGAATGTTTATAAATTTATTGGATTGTTATTTATTATGCCTCTATTGGCTGAATATGCCAAGGGAAATAATTAGTTGGTCAAATGTGTGGTAGAGAGGTAATGTCAAATTTTTTGTGGTTTTGATGATTGACAAATTTATTCCTTATTCAGATGACTAACAAGATCATAAAGGGACAAAAAAAGAATTGAAATATTACTATTTAGAGACACTAGTGATAAGGGAACTAATAAGAGAGATTCTAGTGATAGAGTGAACTGATAAAGGACCTGATACTTCTATCTTGTAGGAGAAACTAAAGAAGAGATAAATAATGCTAATAATAGAAAAACTCTTTGAATCTGCTGCTATAATGGTTATCCGATTGTGATCATCAAAAAGAGGAAAATTGATATACATGTGGTTTTGATGATTGACAATACTCTTGAGGGAACCTGGTCCTTACCAGATATTCTTCCTCTAGAATTTATTCCATTTTCAATGTTATCTGTGTGAGAACCTGGTCCACAAAGGGAACTTGTTTCATAAGGAACAGGTTCATATTATGGATGTATATACTCATAACCTTATTAATTGGTAAACTTCTTAATGGAATTTCTTCTGGTTTAATATATGTTTTTAGGTGGTACGAGGACATAGAAGTACCGATCTAGTATATGGAACTTATGCTCTTAATGATTGATAAACTTCATGTATGGACCTAGTCCTTAAAGGGTGTATGCATGTGGTCTACTATACAACTAGAAAGTCTTGTCCTATAACTATTTTGGCAGCATTTGCAGGTGGTAGGTGGAACAACAACAACTTTCTAATATCGACCAATGAGAAATATTCTAGGTTTTCCTTCCTATTTTCTCCATATATATAGATCATTATGTGTGAGGAAAACCTTGAATTTGCACAATAAAAAATTTCTTATCTTATTGCAAAGACATTACAAAGTTCCATCAAGACAAAGTTCCAACAACCAAAGAACCAATTTTCTACAACAGAATATGTCTTTAGGTCTAGTTGTTGAGTCTTTGTATTTTGATCTAACATTGTAAACCTACTCTTTTGAGAAACTTGTGTAGGTATTTTATTTTCTCTCTCCTCTTGTAGATCTAAGTTGTGAGCTAAAGTTAGCATTATAGTGTTGGGGGCTAGAGTAGTTGTGGTATTACTGTTGTGGGCTAGAGTTAGCTTTGGTTGTCTTTACAATAGAGTTATTGTAGAGAGTGATTATAATAAAGTTATTGTAAGGGTAAGGGATTAACAGTTTAATTATTAGGTTACAGGAGATTGTAATCTAAAAGTTGCTCATATTTAGTGAAGTGGTTGAGAAATCCTACTAGGATAGTCGTGGTTTTACTCTTTTGAGCAAGGAGGATTCCATGTAAAATATCTTGTCTTCTTTACTTTCATTCTCTAGCCTTTGTTCTTAGTCATTGAACCTGGTGAGGGACCAGGTTCTCATTACTGTGGTGAACTCATATAGACCTTTTCTATTTTTAACTGACGAAATTGGTAAGGGACCTGGTCAGAAAGGGAAGGGACATGATAGTGACCTTTAGTTTGAAATTAAAGATAAATTAGATAAGGACAAAACTGATCTCACAACCTCATTTGAGAGGAATAGAGAACTTTAGAGGGACCTAGTTCGAGGAAAAACTGACCTTGAAAAATCACCTCACTGGATAGCCTCTTCAGAAAATGTTACTCATCTAGATAAAATAAGGTCAAACACTAAAATCTCATTTACAGAGGGGCATCGAAAATATGTTGATACACAAGGAAACTCAAGGGGACTTGTTCTGCCATACAAAGGAAAAACTCTATATCCTGCAAGAGTATTTGGTGTTGAGAAGTATAGAAATCATGCTGAGATAGAAGAGAACTTATGAGAACCTGGTTGCCAACATAAAAGGATCAAGTTGCCAACTTTGGTCTGTTCCCTCTTTGGGAACCCAAATTGAAAGAGGTTCTCAAATCCAACACCTTATCTACTAAGAAAGGAGAAGTAAGAGAAGGCAGCAAAAATATGTTCATTGATAGTGGCTGCTTAAGGAATATGAATGAATCAATAAGATCTTTTCTCTCACTCAATAAATTTTAAGGGAGAAGTGAATTCATTAGAAATAGAAAGAAATAGCATAGTCTTGGCATTTGAAGGATTGGAAACACCCTTGGTCATGATATTGAAAAATATGTACTATGTAAATGGGTTGAAGTGTAATTTATCAAATGAGTCCCATAAATGTTCCAAAAAAAAATGAAGTGGTCCAAATGATGATGCCAATTTGAGGCACAGAAATGTAGGCCATGCCAACCCATATCTCCTACAAAATTTGATCTCAAAGGACTTGATCTTTGAAGTTACCTAAGTTGAATTTGTACAACTAGACTGTGGATCTTGTGAGAAGAAAAATCAAACCAGGTGCCAAATTAAACAAAAGAAGAATTTTTGGTATCCTCAACCAACCAGACACTAAATCAGCAACAATGGGGCACATGCTATTTGAGGTGAGTGCACTTTAGCTTATCTAACTGTAACACCCTTTATTTTTACTCTAGAATTCTAACCCTTATTCTGACACGTGTTACCTCTAATCCAAATTATTCCCATGTGGATATAAGTTTCATGATCATTATCCTAGAGTGTGAAGTGCTCTCGAGGTGAAAAATGTTCATAGAAAGCACTTAGAGTGAAGTTGAGCTAAGAGCCTTTGATTTGGCTAAATAATTGCATTTGATTCTACAAGGATCAATTTTGAACATGTATAAATTTTTATATATGTAAAATTTTTCAGATCAAGACCCACCAAATTATATAAAATTGAGTTAGCTTTCCACTGATATCAATTTTGCCTTAATTCGATACCCGAGTAAAAAGTTATGGCATTTTTTGTGAGAGGCAGTATGCCGACACTACAGTAATGCGATGTGATGTGTTGATGTCCCCAACATGATATCCAAAGTGATACAAAGATATTTCACACACTTCCTCAGTTCTAAAGGGTCTAGGTTCACTATGGTCAATTCCCTTCACCTAAAACTGTCCATAACACATAATTTCAACCCCCAAAAGCATTAGATACATTATTATTCATCATTTCTCTCTAAGAAAACCCTATACCCCTCAATAACACCAATAAATTCATCAATTTTATTCAAGATAAGCAAGAACCCAAGCTTCCTAATTGAAGAACTTCAAGAACACCATTAGAGATTCAAAGTTCAAGCTTTTACATCCAATTAATCAAATAAGATATGTGGGGTTATGAACAAGGATAATCCTATAATCCTTGTTCCTAAAACTAGTTTTTAAAGTAGAGTTTACATGAATTTACATGATTTACAGTTTAGGGTTCATACCCAAATGTCATTATTTGATCCTTATGCAGTTACAAGTGATTTAAGTGTTGAATTGCATAACTATTTTCACATACTTATGAGTGTGACTTGATTTTGTATATTGAGTATTGAATTTTTTTATTTTTACTAGAATTTTTAAATCATTTTAAGGTTTTCATTATTGAACATGAATTGGGATGATTTGACATGAGTTACAAGAAAGAGTTTTTCAAGCCCTAGATTTTAGTCTTAAAATTTCAAGAATGATAATGTTTAAGTATTCTTTGAAAAGCATTTATTTAGATTTTAAGCAAGATTTTGATCTTTTCATCCTCAGCTAAGATATGGAATCTACACAGTTAGTTTTGATTACCGTTTAAAACAAATAGATGCATAACTGGTTTTCATTGCAAACCCTTATGCTAGTTTTAAGGTGGATTTCCTACAAAATGAGCATACAGATTAAAGGGAGTAGTATTTAGCACTGAGTTGGGTATGATTCCAAGGTCTTAGGCACCATAACTATGAACCACCTTAGGTTTTAATACCCCTAATGGTTTCAATATAGTGATCACTCTAGCTAGGTTTTATTCCGATGGCAAGGGTAGAACTACTCTACCAACATAGGTAAGAGACATTGGACTCCATGATAGCTCACATGGTTTATGTTGGTTAGAAGAACCTCCCAAAGTCCCTAAATCCTAAAAGAAAATATCATAATATTTTGGATAAAACTAAGTGTAAAGGCTCACAAATTTACTTAGATATTATCTTACCTAAGACTTCAGTTATCAAATTTCAGCTTTAAGTTTTAAGATTGATAAAGGTGAGCCCTTTTCACTTAGTCTACATGATTTAAAGAACAGAATTAGGGTGCAGTTTTATTTTAACTAAGTGTGACGGCTCACAAGAATTTCTTTTATGGTTTATCACTCATGATCTATGATTTGTCAGTTTTGATCATTCAAGCCAAGGTGAGTCACTCACATTTAGCATGCAGTTTATAAAGTTTATTTGAATTATTGCATTATCGTTTTTACTTATAAATTCACTCCTAAATACTCAGTACATTCCAAAAGTACTAATCCACATATATGCCTATGTGCTACATATTCTCATAATGTAGATACGAGTTGTAGTACACACATCATATGTGCTAGTGAATCCATAGTAAAAGTTAAGAGTTAGTTATTAAAATGGTAAGGCACGTTATGCTTAGGGTGTGAGCTTTGGAAGAGACATAAAAGATTGAATCATGTGGTTTAGACTAGTATTATGGTGAAGCGTGTTGTATCTTGTGATTTTGAGTTAGGATTGATCACGGTGAAAGGATTTAGTTTAGTTAAGACATTAGTAGATAGATTTTTCAATACCCATGTAAGAATTATAAGTTAAATCAAATGAGTATGGTATTCAAGGGAAATAGTATAGTTGTGGGAGTATTCGAGAAGTGTTGCTAAGCTTTAAAGTAAGAAGTTGTATTACCTAAGGCCTAGTAATTCTATACTAGCTTATAATCTATATGTTTATATTCCATGTTATTGAGTGGTGTCAATGTTGTGATTCCTTAGTCAGATGTCTTGTTCATATCATTCCCAAAATTCTTTACTCCCTAACGTTAGTAGAATTTTGTAGAAGAGAGTTGAAGAAATACTCTATTTGAGTATGAGCGGTTAGTATGATCCATTCCATATACCCTGCAACCCAGTTTAGCAATCAATCAGATAAGCTTCTATATATTTCCAACTTTCCATCTAGTCTTGCCATCTGAAGTTTCATTAGTAAGGCTATTCCATGAGGTAATACAGTTCAGTCCATGCATCATATCTACAATTAAGATATTTAGTCATGATTCATTTCACAAGTATTCAGTGAATGATCTTAGTTTTCCAAGTATTCCAGCTAACATAGTGTAATACCCATTGTATGATCTTAGACTCGTTGTTTCATGATTCATGCTTGCATAATGATGTTGGGCGTATTTATACGTCTAAGCACCATAACTTACCCATGTTTTAGCTAAGTTTTGAGGATAAAATACATAATTCTTGCACTTTTAGTCTATTTTTAGTTAAGTGAGCTGAGCTCTGTGATTAGCATGCTTTTCAGGCACTAATGAGGAAGATTACAGCACTTTGGGGACCTGCGGATAGCAAAGGAAATTTCAAATAAAAAGGAAAAGAGGTTTTGGACTGAATGTGATATATGGGAACTTTTTCCCGGGCAAACTCAATATTTTTAAATAGTTAAGGATGCAGTAGAAATTTATTAGAGAAGGATGTTATTAAAAGCCTTATGGCTGATTTTTTAGGGATTATTCACATTCTATATTATTTTGAAAACAATAGAAAGCAGCTTAGCTTGAGGACGGACAGAGAGAGAAATGTTTTTCTCTCTTATTTTTGCTATTCATCTTTACCACCAAGATCGTTCTAAGTTTTGGTATGATGAATATTTCTATTGTGATTTCCGTTTTATTCATGAGTAGCTAAGTTTATTTGTTAGGGTTATGGAAACCTTGTAGTATACTCTCTATTGCTATGGGTTTTTGGATTTATGATGTGTTAATCCACTTATATCATTACTCTCTTTATTTTGATTGAATTCTCGAGGTTGCAAACATAGGGAATGTGCCATTATAGCAATAACTTGTTCGATAGAAAAGTTACTGTTTCGAAAAGAGAGTGTGACAAGAAAATAGGGTTTCCAACCTCTATTTTACACGTTAATACCTTAGAGGATTAACTACTTGGAGAGTTCGTACGATTGGTTGTACACTTTGGATTCGAGAGAACTAAGGTGGATAAATCCTTGATGGTTGAGAAACACTTGGATTTAGAATTAGAATACATCTCTCTATAAGTGCATGCATATATAAAATCCTTATTACTCATAGTTAATAGAGAAGTAGAAGCTACAAGGTGGACATAACCCTAATTTGTCATTCTCTGTAGTCAAATATTATTACACATATCATCTCATTGTCACACTGATAATATTATTGTGCACTTAAACTGAAACCCCCCTTACCTTGGAACCTTCAATCAACAGTCTAATAATAATCGCAATACTTAGTGATCATAGTATTCCTTGTGGGATTTGACACCCAACCCAGTTGGGTTTTATAGTTGACAGCGACCGCTTGCACTTTCTTACGAGAGTTTTAATTTGGGCGTATCAAATTTTGGAACCGTTGCTGGGGAATACAGTTGTCAACTAAGTTTGTGATAGTTAATAGACCCTTTGGTCAAAGATTCTCAAATTTTACTTTTTGTTTGTTGTTTTTGTTTTGTTCAGGTTGAGTGGATTGCATGCCAAATACACGGAGATCGGGTCAACCATTATTACCTATAAATCCTGAACCATATCTCATTGGTAGAATGGATGTGCAACGAGACCCTGAAAGGATAGCTACTCAACAGGAGCAGGCTAGATTACCTGCATTGGTAGCTGCGTAAGTAAATCAACAAAATGCTGATAACACAGGTTGGGTGCCAAATCTTGATGATGAGGACCTGGGTGATGATGAGTTATTAAATCTAAGGCGTGCAGATGATGTGGCTGCACCAGTGAACAGAAATGTCAATAAAGATCGTCAAGATAGGATGAGACCCAAGCGCCGAGCTGTGCAAGTTGCTTTTGATGATGATGATGACGACTTGGATGGGGCTGGTGCCACAGGGGCTGTTATTCCTCTGCCCTTAGCACCCGGATCCAAGTTCAATATCACTAGCACCATTATCCAGCTATTGCAACTCAAAGGGTTATTTGGTGGACTTACAGCCGACGATCCGAATGTGCATCTAATTAATTTTATCTCAACATGTAAATCATTTGACAATCCAGGGGTTGGACAGAATGCGATCCGGTTGTGCTTATTTCCATTGTCTCTGTCTAGAGAGGAAAATCTATGGTTAAATGGGCTAACTCCTGACTCTATTACCAATTGGAGGCAACTGAAAGATGCTTTCCTATAAAGATTCTTTCCACCATCCAAGAGAGCACAACTAAGAGATGAGATAAATAATTTCAGACAGCTTCCAACTGAAGCTCTCTGTGAGACTTGGGAGAGGTTCAAGAAGAAGCATATGCAGTGCCCAAATCATCAAATGACCAATGTCCACTTGATAGAAATATTATATAGGGCTTTGAACTCGGTGACTAAGCCAGTGGTAGATAATGCTGCGGGTGGGTCATTCATGGACCTTACTTTTATTGAGGCATGTGATATGCTGGATCGTATGACAAAGCAGAGTAGAGCTTGGCATACCAGGGATTCTGAGGTAGCAAGCTCTACTGTATCTATTGGTATGACGACAGAACAGAGGCGAAGAGAAGAGGAACGTGACCAGGATATTGCTTACATAAAAACGCAGATGGACCTTCTTACTAAGCATTTATTATCAGGAAAGACAAAAAAGGTCAAAGCTGTTGTATTACAGGGAAGAGATGACTCCGATTTTAAGGAGGAAGCAAATTACTTGAATAATCAAGGGGGTTTCTGAGGCAATGGCCAAGGTAACCAAGGTAGGAACTATTATGAAAAATCTGGATACAAGGACCAAAACCAAGGGAATTGGAAGAATAAGAATGATAGGAGCGGTTTGTATGTCCCTCCTGGAAATCGTGAAGTTGTTGCACCTAGCTCTGGGAAGATGTCCATGGAGGACATGATGGCTAAGCTATTGAAAGGAGTGGAGGCAACCAGCACGGGAGTATCTGAGGTAAAAAATGATTTGTCCTCAATGAATCAATTAGTTGACTCGCATTCCACTTTAATAAGACAGCTGGAACAACAAATGAGTCAACTATCGGCGGCATTCAATCAAAGAAAAGTTGGCACTTTACCAAGTGACACTGTGAAACATCTAATAAAAGATGGATCATGTTTGGCTATTATAACCAGGAGTGGTAAGGTGTTGAAAAATCCATCTAAGGGAAAGCCTGTGGTTGATAGTATGGAGGAGAATGTTATTGAAGCAGATTGTGATAATTCTGTAGAAGTTGAAAATCAGGATGAGAACGTTCATAATACTATACCTAGATGTCAGCAGTCTGAAAAGATTGATAATGGGAAGCACAATGAAAAGGAAGTAGTGGAGAAAACTCTTCCAAATCCACCACCACCTTTTCCTCAGAGACTGAAGAAGAAGGCTGATGACACCAGGTTTAGTAAATTCATGACCATGCTGAAGCAACTGACTATAAATGTGCCTTTGGTGGAGGCACTAGAGCAAATGCCAGGGTACGCCAAATCATGCAGGACCTTTTGATAAAGAAAAGGGCAGCAAGCTATAAACCGGCAGATAATTTTCATCATTGCAGTGCGATTGCCACGAGGTCTTTGGTACAGAAGAACGCAGATCTGGGTGCTTTCACTATTCCTTACACAGTTGGATCTTTAGATTTTGCTAAGGCTTTATGTGATTTAGGGGCTAGCATTAATTTGATGCTACTAGCCATTTATAAATAGTTGGGGTTGGGGGATCCCACACCAACCAACATGCGGCTTGTAATGGCAGATAGGTCGGTAAAATGACCTGTTGGTATTTTATACGATGTATTAGTAAAGGTTGCTACCTTTATTTTTCTTGCAAACTTTGTTATTTTGGATTGCGAGGTGGATTTTGAGGTGCCCATAATCTTGGGTCGACCTTTCCTCGCAACAGGAAGTGTGCTTATTGATTTGTGAGCAAATGAGCTTTTATTTCGGATGAATGATGAAGTGGTATATTTTGATGTATACAAATCAATGAAGCAGCCCAAGGATATGAATGTGTTCTCTATAGTTGATGTTTATTATGAGGATAAGAAGGAATTATATTTAGAGAAGCAGCTTACTGTTGAGCCATTGGCTGCTGTGCTTATGAACTTTGATCGTGAGGATGTTAAGAAGTATAAAGAAACTGTCTGTGCTTTAATAGGAATGGGGTAGTATTCTTATGCCCCCAAGAATCTAGACCTTGACCTTAAGAATCGACCTTCACCATCGGTGAAGCCATCCATTGAAGAGCCACCGGTGTTAGAATTGAAAGAGCTACCCAATCATCTGAGGAATGTGTTTTTAGGTAGTGGAAATACATTGTCGGTTATTATTGCTGCTGAATTAGGTGAACAACAGGTAGAGGCTCTCATCTCTGTTCTAAAGAGGTATAAGAGAGCTATTGGTTGGACTATTATAGATATTATTGGTATCCCTCCTGGCATATGTATGCATAAGATTCAACTAGAGGAAGATTGCGCACCCACTATTGAGCATTAGTGTAGTCTGAATTCACCTATGCAAGAGGTGGTAAAGAAAGAAATCATCAAGTGGCTAGATGCAGGGGTGGTGTACCCAATCTCAGACAGTAAATGGGTGAGTCCTGTATAATGTATGCCCAAAAAAGGAGGCATGACAGTAGTAGCAAATGAGAAAAATGAGCTAATTCCACTCAGGCCTGTCATAAGGTGGAGGGTGTGTATGGATTACCGGAAGATAAACTCGTGGATATTAAAGGACCACTTCCCAATGCCATTCATGGATCAAATGCTTGATCGATTGGCAGGAAAGGGATGGTTCTATTTCTTGGATGGTTATTTCAGATATAACCAGATTTTCATTGCTCCTGAAGATCAGGCGAAGACCACTTTTACATGCCCATATGGTACTTTTGCATTCAAACGAATGCCATTTGGGCTATGTAATGCACCTACCACTTTTCAGAGGTGTATGATGTCCATTTTCTCTGATATGGTTGAAGATACCTTGGAGGTATTTCTGGATGACTTTTTGGTTGTAGGTGAGTCATTTGAGTCATGCTTGGCAAATTTGAGTATGGCTTTGCAACGATGTGTGGAATTTAATCTGGTGCTAAATTGCGAGGAGTGCCATTTTATGGTTAAGGAAGGCATTGTTCTCGGGCATAAAATCTCTGAAAAGGGAATTGAAGTTGATCGAGCCAAGATTGAAGTTATCGAGAGACTACCACCTCCAATTTTTGTGAAGGGGGTTCGTAGTTTTCTCGGTCATGCTAGTTTTTATCGAAGGTTTATTAAAGACTTCTCCAAGATTGCAAACCCATTATGTAAACTTTTAGAGAAGGAGGAAAATTTTTACTTTGGTGAAGATTGCTTGAATGCATTTGAATGCCTCAAAGGGAAGCTAGTTGAAGCCCCTATTATTGTAGCACCCGATTGGTCTCTACCATTTGAAATTATGTGTGATGCAAGCGGTGTAGCCTTGGGTGATGTACTTGGTTAGAAAAGATAAAAGCTGTTTCATCCAATCTACTATGTAAGCAAGGCCTTGAATGGAGCACAGAAGAACTATACAATTACTGAACAAGAGCTTCTTGCGGTTATTTATGCTTTCGAGAAGTTTCGTGCTTACTTTTTGGGAACCAAGGTAGTAGTTCATACAGATCATGAGGCTCTAAGATATCTAATGAAAAAGAAGGATGACAAGCCAAGGCTAATTAGGTGGGTGCTACTACTTCAAGAATTCGATTTCAAGGTAAAGGATAGAAAAGGTTGTAAAAACCAAGTAGCTGATCATCTATCTAGACTTGAGAGTGAGCACACAGTGTAGACCGACCTTGATATTGATGATGCATTCCCCGACGAAGAGATCCTAGCAACTGTGGTGGAAAACTTACCGTGGTATGTAGATTTCGCTAACTACGTGTTAAGCGAAGTGATTCCTAAGAATCTCTCCTTTCATCAAAAGAAAAAAGTTCATGCATAATATGAACATTACTTTTTGGGATGAGCCATATCTTTTTTGACGATGTGCTGATGGTATTATTAGGTGGTGCATCCCAGATGTAGAGGTGTCTAGCATACTGGAAGCAAACCATGCTTCCCAAGTTGGAGGTCACCATGCAGGTGAACGGATGGCCAAGAAAGTACTGCAAAGTGGATACTATTGGCCTTCATTATTCAAGGATACCTACAATTTTGTAAGAAAATGTGATCAGTGCCAGCGGTAAGGTTCTATCTCAAAGCACCTGAGATGCCCATATCCAAAATACTTGAAGTGGAGTTATTCGATGTCTGGGGTATTGACTTCATGGGCCCATTTGTGATCTCATTTGGGGTGAAATATATCTTAGTTGCTGTGGATTACGTATCCAAATGGGTCAAAGCAGTTCCTCTAGTTGAAAATGAAGGTAAAAGTGTTGTGGCATTCTTAAAGAGAAATATCTTCTCTTGTTTTAGGGTACCCCGTACCATCATAAGCGATGGAGGATCACATTTCTACAACAAGCTATTCAGAGCCATATTGGCAAAGTATGGGGTTAAGAAACATAAGGTAGCTACACTGTACCACCCACAAACTAGTGGGCAGGTGGAGGTTTCAAACCGGGAAATCAAGCTAATCCTTGCTAAGACTGTGAATGCCAGCCGGAAAGATTGGTCCAGGAAGCTAGATGATGCCTTATGGTCATATAGGACCGCATTTAAGACACCAATTGGCATGTCACCATACCAACTAGTTTATGGAAAGGCTTGTCACTTGCTAATTTAGCTAGAACATAAAGCAATGTGGGCACTGAATCAGCTTAACCAGAACTGGGATGATTCTATAAATATGAGATTGGGACAGCTGAATGAGATGGATGAATTCCGTCTCAATGCATATGAAAGAGCAGATCTTTACAAGGAAAGGATGAAAAAGTACCATGATCGGAGGATTATCCAACGAAACTTTTAGAAAGGCGATTTGGTACTCCTTTTCAACTCCAGACTGAAGCTGTTTCCAGGTAAGTTGAAGTCTAAATGGTCTGGTCCATTCAGAATCAGCCAAGTCTACTCATCTGGGGTAGTGGAATTAGAAAAAAATGATGGTAGTGTCTTTATGGTGAATGGACAAAGAGTGAAGCTATATATCGGTCCAACTGACTCGATAAAATGTATAGCCACCATATACCTTGATGAAGTCTGAGTAATTGAGATAACTGTGTCATGCCGCGACAATAAATCAAGCGCTACATGGGAGGCAACCTATCATTTTACTAGGATTTTGTTTTTGGTAAATGAAAATTCAAAAAGAAGAGTTGAGCCACGACCAAAACTAAGGCGCTTGGTGGGAGGCAACCCATTCTTCTAATCATTTTTGTTGTTTTTGATTAAGTGTAGGTCCATGAAGTACAAAGGAGGAGATTAGTCCTAATTTTGATTTGGAAGTGAGCCATGTCAATGGTCATTAGTCTAGGAGTGATAGAACAATATAGGTAAGTGGGAGTGGTTAAATGTGTAAGGGTCAAGTATGATTTGCATTAGAGTAGAGCCTCGAATTATGTAGATTCGATCCAAAAAGTTTTGCGGTGCGACTTTATTTTGTGACTTTCAATGAACTCTGTGGTGCGTCGCATTTCCACTCACCTATGCTCACTACCTCACTTAGGTGATAGGTTAGGCGCCACCTATGTCAACATAGGCGATAGGTTAGGCGCCACCTATGTCAACATAGGCGATCGGTTAAGCGCCACCTATGCCATTGCCTATGCTCACTGCCTTACTTAGGCGATAGGTTAGGCACCGCCTATGTCAACATAGGCAATAGGTTAGGTGCCGCCTATATCAACATAGGTGATAGGTTAGGCTCCGCCTATGTCAACATAGGCGATAGGTTAGGTGCTGCCTATGCCATTACCTATGCTCACTGCCTCACTTAGGTGATAGGTTAGGCACCGCCTATGTCAACATAGGCGATAGGTTAGGCGCCGCCTATATCAAAATAGGCAATAGGTTAGGCGCCGCCTACTTATGCTTAGGCGATTCCATGGGCGCCGCCTATTAACGTAAGTTTTGCCTAATAACCCATTTTTGAATGGATCAAACTGACCCATGTCTCATCTTTTAAATATATCCTCTACTCTTAAATCCCACTCAATTTTTCTTAAACCTAAGTGCCGCCCAAATAACCTTTCTCTCTTCAAGCCCTTCTCTTTTCTCATCTAATCTTGCAGGCTCACCTTCACGATTCGTCAAGATTTTATCACCAAGTAAGTTGTTCTTTCATGTTCCGTAGTTGTTTCATTGCTATGCTCATAATGGTTAAGTGGATTTTGTATTAGTGCTTGGTGATAAGAGTATGGTTAGTTTGTTATGATTTTGAAAAAATACAACTCATTGAGTGAAAGGATTCTCGTGGGTAATCTTGATTTCACTCCGGCATGTATTGATTGGTATTCACTGTCATAATTTTATATTATCATGAAGTTGAACTATTAAAGTTTAATGTATGATTTTAGGATTTGTAAGCTTGACTATGTGAGTGACTCGTTCATTGATGTAATGATCATGGTTAACCAAAAGCATAATATTGTGAAATTGTTTCTATGCTATAGCATGATAAGATTTCTATGTGGTAGTCTTGTTCAAAGATTGAATTGCTGAAATGAAATAAAGTTGGAAATGATAGTCAAGATTACAGGACCATTGTGTGCTGCTTCTGTATATCAAACTGAGAAATTGTAATGTAAAGTGAAGGGTTGAAAGTGTGACTGCACTAATAATGTTGTTGGCACATACCATCTAAATGTATGTCGATGAAGTCTGAGTACTCGACAACAATCACTCAATTAGTTTGTGCAAACAAATTAAATGTAGGGTGGTGTCATCACTATTTTCTTCTTCGATTATAGTGAATTTTACGAAATGAGACTAATATGACCCTATTATGTCTCAGGTAACATGGCTTCGAAAGGATGGCAGGGAAAGGAGAAAGTATCCACCTCACAAAAAGGTTAAAAAAGGGCAAGAAAGGACCAGGCTAATTCCTCATCTCTTCAAATGCCTCGACGCACTTTTGGGATCAAATGGGTTCTGAGGGAGGAAGGGAAGGAATGGTACAGAAACAATAAAGTGAAGAAAAATGTACATGTGGAGTCGATGCAGAAGGAAAGTTTAGCAAAGAACTGCCCTCGCATTTTGGTAAAGATTATGGCACTAAAACTTGACTTTATCTTCCGAGACATGGGCGAATGTAATCTTGATTTGACTCAAGAGTTTTATGCCAACTGGTCCCCAAGGACTACAGGAAATGAAGTAAAGATTCGAGGGCAAGTCTTGGAATTGAACACTGATTTCTTCAACTCTTTCCTGGTTACTTCAAGTGTGGATCAATCACCACTCAAGGAGCTCTACAACTGACCTCCTTACAGAGCCATCAGAAATACGTTCTGTGGATCAAGGTCCATGACCCGGTGGACTCATCATAAAGATAATGGTCGTCACAATACTTACCCATATGCTTATTTGAACAGAGAAGCTCGCATATGGTTAAGAATAGTCAATTCCTGCTTGATTCTTGGGACACAATACACTAAGGTAACGCGTGATCGAGTCTACTTAGTATATGCTCTTATGAAGAATGTTCCCGTCAACATTGGTGCAGTTATACGAACATCGATGCGAACAGTAAGGGTGCACAACAAGTCCCACTTCAGTTTTGGCAACTTGTTGGCTGCAATCTTAAGAAAAAAGCACATTGAGGAGGAGCCAGCAGACCATAAGTTTCCACAAAACCCGAAGAATGTGGATCTCACGAAAATCAAAGATCTAGAAACTAGTCAAGGCATCAACCTTACTACTGCTGAAAGATATACTCGAGATGAGAGTTTTTTTCGCTATCTGTATGGCATGACTAGGTTTACTATGATAAATGGGGGTCGTGTGCCAACTGATACAGAGCTTCGACAGTTTGACTATGACTATCCACTTAATGATCATGCTCGGGCCATGTGTGGAGTGGGGTAAATTTTGAAGAACCTCTAGAAGATGATGTGCCGACAGACGATGATCACCGACTGCTAGACTCTGATATGGAGGACAACTCTGATGATGAAGACTCTGATGATGATTCTGACGTAGGGGGTATGACCCCGGATGTAGAGGAAGAGTACGACTAACCAGGGTTTTGCTTATTTATTTACACTAAGGGCAGTGTGTTCCTTCTTAGTGTGGGCTGCGGGTATAAGTACGCGTACGCCTGGATTACCTTATCTGCTGTATTGCCTACTGCTTGCCCACATTTATTCTATAGTTGTTTTGATTTAGTTGTAGTTAGTTAGTCGTAATTAGTCACTTTTCTCAATGATGGATGGATGATGACCGTCTTAAGAGAGAATTAGTCAGATTTTTGCATAAAATTGTTCTTATTGACGGCATGGCATTATAACAGGAGTTTGTGCTGAATCACTACTATTAAAACATTTAGGCTCTAAGTTATGACTCATTTTGTGATAATTGTTTATGGTTTAATTCATTTATCTGTTGGGTCAAGAATCTATAATGCTCCTAATTAAGTTGACCATGTGCCATGTGTGTGTAAGGTTATTTTATATTCTTTGTTACGACTGATGCTAGAATTTGCCTAGTGTGTGTGTGAAGCGAAATAAAGATTGCGAGTTTAGGAGATGATTTAGGCATTTCTTTGGCAGCCCTGATTTTTATCTTCTTTTTACCTACCTTTGTACATTATCCTAATTGAACACCCATTGAGCTTTTAGCTATTTTCTTTGGCAACCTCATATGTAGCCTAATTAATTTTTTTAAAAGACCATAATTTAATCCAAAAGCTCCTAAGCGCTTTAAATTGTAGAATCAAGTTGAGTAAAGAGTGTGGAAAAATAAAAGGAAAATGGTGAAAGTGATGCCCCAAAGTTTAGTTATTGGTACATGAAAATATTGTGATCGGCAGTGGCGCCCTGGTCCTTTCTTGGACATTATGAACCTCGACTAACACAAATAGTCTAAGCTGAGGGTGGCTATCATAGGGATGCTTAACAAGAAATTGATGCAAAAAAAAGAGTTGTATATTCCCATCATAGTGTTTTTGATTGAGTAATAAAGTGGGGTGAAGATAAAAAAAGGTTGGTAGATGAAAGGAAGGTAGAATGATTGTTAAAACTTGGTCTAAATGGCATAATGTACTGTATTAAAGCGCTTAGGGAACATAGTCACTATTTCTGGCCAAAATAGTCCTACCTATCCCTTTAGCTTACTTTACAACCCGTAAAGACCTATTTGATTCTAACCTTAGCATTCTGATATTAGTGGAGCATTACACTAAGGGTAAGCATATGGTCATCAGTTGTAATCTAAGAATTCTTTGTGAGAGTGAGAGAAAACAAGTTCTTATACCCATATTTCTGAAGAATGCAAAACTATGAGTGATTATGGGTAACTTTTTATGTGAGCGCACATGATTGATGATTTTTGGGTAGTTTTATATGATTTTTTTTGGCTTAACTTGTGTATATGAATTAACCAGCTTAATGAGTCTATGTTGGAAGGTGAGTTGTTTCTAGTAATGATCCAGAAATCTACTCTTTGTTAATAATTGTAGTGTATGTCTTGTTGAAAATTTTGTGTTGCTTTTGTGAAGTTTAGTTAGGTATTCGCATGGATGTACTATTTTGTTCGAGGATAAACAAGGCTTTAAGTGTGGGGTGGTGATGTTGGGCGTATTTATACGTCTAAGCACCATAACTTACCCATGTTTTAGCTAAGTTTTGAGGATAAAATACATAATTCTTGCACTTTTAGTCTATTTTTAGTTAAGTGAGCTAACCTATGTGATTAACATGCTTTTCAGGCACTAATGAGGAAGATTACAGCACTTTGGAGACCTGTGGATAGCAAAGGAAACTTCACATAAAAAGGAAAACAACTTTTGGACTGAGCGTGATGTATGGGAACTTTTTCCCGGGCAAACTCAATATTTTTAAATAGTTAAGGATACAGTAGCAATTTATTAGAGAAGGATGTGATTAAAAGCCTTTTGGCTGAATTTTTAGGGATTATTCACATTCTGTATTATTTTGAAAACAAGAGAAAGCGGCTTAGCTTGAGGATGGAGAGAGAGAGAAACGTTTTTCTCTCTTATTTTCGCTATTCATCTTTACCACCAAGATCGTTCTAAGTTTTGGTATGATGAATATTTCTATTGTGATTTCCGTTTTATTCATGAGTAGCTAAGTTTATTTGTTAGGGTTATGGAAACCTTGTAGTATACTCTCTATTGCTATGGGTTTTTGGATTTGTGATGTGTTAATCCACTTATATCATTACTCTCTTTGTTTTGATTGAATTCTCGTGGTTGCAAACATAGGGAATGTGCCATTATAGCAATAATTTGTTCGATAGAAAAGTTACTGTTTGGAAAAGAGAGTGTGACAAGAAAATAGGGTTTCCAACCTCTATTTTACACGTTAATGCCTTAGCAGGATTAACTACTTGGATTCGAGAGAACTAAGGTGAATTAATCCTTGATGGTTGAGAAACACTTGGATTTAGAATTAGAATACATCTCTCTATAAGTGCATGCATATATAAAATCCTTATTACTCATAGTTAATAGAGAAGTAGAAGCTACAAGGTGGACATAACCCTAATTTGTCATTCTCTGTGATCAAATATTATTACACATATCATCTCATTGTTAAACTGATAATATTATTGTGCACTTAAACTGAAACCCCCTTACCTTGGAACCTTCGATCAACAGTCTAATGATAATCGCAATACTTAGTGATCATAGTATTCCCTATGGGATTCGACACCCAACCCAATTGGGTTCTATATTTGACAGCGACCGCTTGCACTTTCTAACGGGAGTTGTAATTTGGGCATATCACATAAGTTATCACTTTGTAGTTTTATATATTTGATTGTATCATGAACACTTCAAGTGAATTCTAAAGTCTCAGCATGAATTAGCTTCTTATAGTAAGTAAAGGTAAGTCATCTTAGAAATCAGTTTCTTGATAGAGGGTTTTAATGTTTCAGCTTAGTTGTATCCTTTCTTAGCAGATACATCATGTCTACATTATTCCATACTTCTTAGACTTCAAAATTTTCCTATCCATCATTCGAAGATGAATGATTCCAAGGGGGAGATAATGTAACACCCCGTATTTTCATGCTAGAATTCTAACCATTGTTCCTACACGTGTAAGGTATAATCCAAATTATTCTCTTGTGTATATAAGTTTCATTATCATTATACTAGTGCGTGAAGTACTCTTGAGGTGAAAAATATTCATAGGATGCACTTAGAGTGAAGTTGAGTTAAGAGCATTTGATTCGGAAAATCTTTGCATTCGATTCTACTAGGGTCGACTTTGAAAATGTATAGTTTTTTATATACATAGAATTTTTTAGATCAATACCCACAAAATTGTAGAAAATTGAGTTTTCTTTCCAACGATTCCAATTTTACCTTAATTCGATACCCGAGTAAAAGGTTATGGCATTTTTTGTGAGAGGCAGTAAGCCGACGCGACGCGTTGCTATCCTCAACGTGATAGCCAATGCAATACAGAGCTATTTCACACGCTGCTTCAGTTCCTAAAGGGTCTAGGGTCACTTTGGTCAATTTTCCTTACCCAAAACCGTCCATAACATATAATTTCAGCCCCTAAAAGCGTTAGCTACATTATTGTTCATCCTTTCTCTTTAAGAAAACCCTAGCCCCCTCAAAAACACCAAGAAATTCATCAAATTTTCTTCAAGAAAAGCAAGAATCCAAGCTTCCTAATTCAAGAACTTCAAGAAAAATCTTCAAGAACGCCACTAGAGATTCAAAGTTCAAGCTTTTACATACAATTAATCAAATAAGATATGTGGGGTTATGAACAAGGATACTCCTTTCATACTTTTTCCCAGTACTAGTTTTTAAAGTTGATTTTACATGAATTTACATGATTTATAGTTTAGGGTTCATACCCAAATATCATTGTTTGATCCTTATAAAGTTACAAGTGATTGAAGTGTTGAATTGCATGACTATTTTCTCATACTTATGCGTGTGACTTGGTTTTGTATATTGAGTATTGAATTTCATTATTTTGACTAGAATTGTTAAAGCATTTCAAGGTTTTCATTATTAAACATAAATTGAGATGATTTGATGTGAGTTACGAGAAAGGGGTTTTCAAGCCCTAAGTTTAAGTATTCTTTGAAAAGAACGTATTCAGATTTTAAGCAAGATTTGATCTTTTGATCCTCAACTAGGATACAAAATCCACACAATTAGTTTTAATTACAGTTTAAAACAGACAGACGCATAACTTGTTTTCATTACAAACCCTTATGCTAGTTTTAAGGTGGATTTCCTTCAAAATGAGCATACATATTAAAGGAAGTAGTTTTTAGCACTGAGTTGGGTATGATTCCAAGTTCTTATGCCTTAGAACTACGTGCCACCATAGGTTTTAATGCCCCTAGTGGGTTCAGTATAGTGATCACTCTAGCGAGGTTCTATTTCAATGGAAAGGGTAGAACAACTCTACCAATGTGGGTAAGACACGTTGGACTCCATCATAGCTCACATGGTTTATATCAGTTAGTAGAACCTCCCAAAGTCCCTAAATCCTAAAACAAAATGTCAGAAAATTTTTGAAAAAACTAAGTGTAAAGGCTCACAAATTTACTTACATATTGTCTTACCTAAGACTTTAGTTATCAGATTTCAACTTTAAAATTTAAGATTGATAAAGGTGAGCCCTTTTTACTTAGCCTGTATGATTTTAAGAACAAAATTAGGGTACAGTTTTATTAGAACTTAGGGTGATGGCTCACAAGAATTTCTTTTATGCTTTATCACTCATAATCTATGATTTGTCAGTTTTGATTCAAGCCAAAGTGAGTCACTCATATTTAGCATGCAGTTTATAAAGTTTATTTAAATTATTGTATTATTGTTTTTACTCATGCATTCACCCCCATATGCTCAGTACATTCTAAAAATACTGATTCACATATATTTCAATGTTCTACATTGTCTCATAATATAGGTACGAGTTGTAGTGCACACATCATATTCAATCAATTTGCAGCTTCTAGTCAGCAGGTGATGGGTCCTTTTGATTCAAGAGCTTGAGTCAGTCATAGTTTGAGTAGTATTTTATTTCTTCTTCATTTAGTCGTATTGATTCGAGATAGCTGGAGGTCATGTCCCGGCTACCTACAGTCAATACTAGTAGAGGCTTTATAGATAGTCAGTAGAGTTAATGTATTTGATTCCAGTTTTGTTTATTTATAATTAGGGTTGTAATTATTTTAATATAGTTTTATATTGATCATAATCAGAAAAGATTTGTCTTTTACTTATTTCATTCAGATTTTTGTATTTTATTTAGTTGCTCATGAGTTATGCCAGTACAACATTTAGCTTGGGATCACTTGTGGTCCTAAGCACAGTGTGACATCTGGGGGTAGTCTCAGGGAGTTACACTAACTCAGTCTTGTACTCTTACAAGTGTACACACATGATAAAACAAAGAACAACAAAAGAAAAGTAAGGATAGACCAAACACAGATCAGTCAGTCTCACATTACTTTTAAAATTTTAAAATGTTATTGGTGCTACTATGTAATCCAGTTTTAGTTTTTTTCTTTGATTAGATAAATCCTCCACGTCTCTGAGTCACTTATTCATATGTTCAACACCTTACTCTTTTTGAATCCCTTAATACCTTTGATAAGATCATTGTCACAATAGATTTAGTTACTGAAATTGAAGTCTCTAGCTAGCCACCTTCTAATGTCACTTCTATAAACAACATAAAAGTATTTCAGCAATCTCCAAAAATAAACCTCTTTTCTAAGCTATGGACCTAATTAAGGGACCTGGTCTAAATTTAGATATAAGTGTGGAGGATGTCTTGTATTTGAATAGTTGAAAAGAAAATTATGCAAGGAAGGGTTTCCTTTGAGAAAAAAACTTTTTCAAACATCTTTGTTGCAGGTGAACAACTGGTTTTCTTGAATGAATGATGTTGTAAGAACCGATCAAGCTTAACTATTGGAAAAAAAGAGAATGAAAATAAAAACTATAGTGAAAGATAGTGTCATACTAATAACTATCATAAATGTCAATGAACAAGAAGAAAATGTGAACATGGATGATGATGTGGCATAAGTGTATAAAAAAAGTGAACAATTTCTCCTTAGTTGAATGTGAAAAAATCTGTGAAATGCTCTAAATAGAGAAGGGGTTCAGATAAACTAGGTAAGGTGGCTTCACAGTCGAAGAAAATAAAATAAAATACCATGTTTGACACTGAGAGAAAAGGCACTTAGACCACGGTGCATGATTGAATGCACAAGCTAAGAAATTTACTTGGGAAAACATATAGGATATTATGAGAAAAAAAAGCTATCCTTCTAGGAAAGTAGTTGATACAAATATTGCAGATTTGCCTAGATTGGTAGACTTGGTAGCAATAATAAAATTTATAAAGTGGTTGCATCTTAATGATCAACCTCTCCTATTTTACATATAGATGAAGTTGTAGAGCTTTATGTCAAGATGGCCTCTTTATTTTGAAAGAAACAACTTGGTTAACCATGTGAAAAAGTGGAGATTTGCTTAAATGAAAAGATTTTTGGTCATATATTTGAAGTATCTACTAAAGGGACCTGGTCCCCAGAAAAATTTAAACCAGATGCCTTGCCTATGGATTACTACTCAATAAAGTTTTAAGTTCTTTAAGGTTTCACTTAAAGAAGGGTTCCCAGGGATCAAAAGGTAGATGTTCACCGTAATCACCTTGGAGAAATATAAGATCATCAAGAATAAAAGTGGAGTGACAAATCATTTTATGGTGTCTAATCTTATGTTGTCTAAGGAATGAGAAAATTCTGAAGTTGGTTGAGTGCCTGCATTGCTTCCATACAAAGACGCTGAGATTGCTATATTGAAATTATCCTTATAACAAGCACCTGATGGAACAAGCAGGGACTTGGTCCCCTAAATGATCTTCAAACCGAGAAATATTTAACTTTCCAAGAAAGTTGCTTAAAGCTCAATAAATGTTTATAATTGTTTAACCATAATCCTCAAGTCCCTTTTAAGCCCCCTTCTTAATCTCTGTTTTGTTGTTAAGCCATACTTTATTCTTTTCTAAAGATCTCGTATTCATGTCTTACACCTTGGTACATTTTGCTATTTCTTGTGTAGTTTTTGACTTACTTTTCTTTTAAATGCATGACTTTGTTTTAGGTGTTTTATCTACTTCTTATTCTTGTGTTTCCATCTTTATTTCCTCTTATTCAAGACTTTACAAGAGGGTAAATTTTTTTGGAAATGTTGAAACCAACAAAATCATCTTGGTGGCAAAGAGATTTAAGAATTTGTATGTGGCAGATCTTGACTCCATTTGTGGGAGTGATTTGATATGTCTTAGTGAGAATCTCAATTCTTTTCTCCTGAACAAGCTCCAAGGGACCTAATCCTCTAGTAAATGAAATAATGCATCACGACATCATTGAATCTTTACTCTTCTTGACGGTAAGTAGACTCAACATTATATTAAGTATGAGAGATAATTTTTATTTGGTTAATTGTGTAACTATATTGGGTACTTGGTAGATAAAAAAAGTAGGCTAATGACTTATTTTCTTAAATCTTCTAGCATCTCATGAAGGACCAGGTACCTGACAGTTTTACAAATTAACCAAGTAGGGAACAATCTGAAATAAAGCTGAGATTTTTTTTGTGAAAAGGTATGTTGTTGTTTCAATAGGGACTGGGTACCCTGCTGAGTCGTCAATGCAGAAAGTGCATGCAAAGGAGTTCACTCAAACAAATTAAAAAAAAATTACTTCATGATAGAGTGTTTGATCCTAAGATGGATGAGTTGCATGAAAGTTTCCTCTAATTTCCATAAGAGAACCGGTACCCTGGTGGCTCATCATCATGAATTACCTTTTCAAAAGGTGAAGTCTCTCAATTGTGTATCAAAGTTGCAGACCTGAACTAAATTCTTTTACAAGTTCACAAAGACTACAATGTCCTTAAAATAAAAATTATGTTGAATCAACTCTTATTCTGTCTTCATTCCCAATATTTGTTCATGTCATCCATCTTTTACCTAAGCTTTATTTTAGATCCTATATGACAAATTGATAGTTCTCTCATTTTATATATGCTTTTAAAGGTATTAATAGAATATTTTGCATATCTTGTTGTTGCTTCAATATTTATTTCTTCTCTATTCCTATTTCTCATGTTCGTGTTGCCCAGTGGCAATGTGTTTAACATGTGTTGATTCTCTTTATTACTTTATTTGCTATTTTCTCTTTTTATGATACCAAAATGAGGAAGATCTTGGTGAAAGGGAAAATAATTGTGATAAAAGGAACAAACGAAGGGACCTAGTACCTGAGAGAAATAAGTGTTGGTACAAGTGGGAACAAAAATATGTGCTTGTGTCAAGGGAAACATCCTAAACTGATCCATTGCTAGCTTAAGTTTGTCATCATTAAAAAATGAGAAAATGTTATATTCATGGTTTTGATGATTGGCAAACTTATTCCAGCTTCTAATGACTAGAAATCTTATAAAGGGACTAAAAAAGAATTAAAATATTGTTATTTAGAGATACTAGTGATAGGATGAACTAATAAGAGTGATGTTGTTGATCAGGGGAACTGATAAGGTACTTGATATTCCTAGCTATTAGGAGAAACTAAAGAAGAGATAAATGATGTTGATAAGAGAAAAACACTTTGAATTTACTGCTATATTAGTTATTAGGTTGTCATCATCAAAAAGGGAGAAATTAATATATATGTAGTTTTAATGATTGACAAAACTCATGAGAGAACCTGGTCC
>NC_061122.1:177418507-177490854 GCF_002878395.1 Capsicum annuum | reverse complement strand
GGACCAGGTTCATATTATATGAATGTACTCATATTCTTGTTAACTAGTAAACTTCTGAAAGAAATTTCTCCTGGTTCAACATATGTATTTTAGATTGTATGAGGACATAGAAGTACCAATCTAGTATGTGGAACTTGTGCTCTTAATAATTGACAAATTGTATGTAGGGACCTATTCCCTAAAGGGTGTAAGTATATTGTCAACTGGAAAGTCTAGTCCTACAGTTGTTTTGACAACATTTGTAGGTAGTTGGTGGCACAACAACAACTTTATAATCTTGACCAATGAAATATATTTTAGGTTTTCTCTCCTATTTATCTCTCTATATAGATCATTATATGGGAGGAAAACTACATGTCCTCATGAAATTTTTCAACTATTTTATTTTTAACCCCTCCTACGTGTGCAATGTTGATTTTTTACTTAAATCATGATTAGGGATGTTAAAAGAGAGTTTTGGGAAAGTTTTGGAGTTTTTGGAAAAGGTTCGGGGTCATTTTGGGACCCCGAGGTAGTAAGCTTCTGTAATAGTGGCATGTCATAGAGATTAACCTCCGCGATAAGGGCGTGGCACAAGGGCTAACCTCCATGATAAGGGCGTGCCATGCTCCTATGTTAGTTTTATCCTATTTTTATATTTTTCAATTAGGATGAGGGGCTTTTGGACTTTTCATACTTTGTACGACTTTTAAACTTAAAATAACCCATTTTACTTCAGTTTTCAAAGATCAAAACCATTCTTTTTCCTCTTTAATTCAAAAACCAAGAACACAGAAGGGTTTTACAGAGAATTCAATATTCAAGCTCTAAAATTTTAGTTTTCTTTGATTTCCTATGTATTTCAGGCATGTTGCTTACCCCTAACTTATATTTTTACACTATGCATTTATTTAATCAATATTCATGTGTTTTAATTGAAGGGTTTGAAATTGGGTTGAGGGGTTATGATTGTGATTACTTGAATTCCCATGGTTTAAATAGGTTATTAATGCTTTAATTTATGTTTTTTGGGACTGAATTGGTTTATTATCTTAATGGTTGATATGGGGGACATAGGTTTCCCCAAATTGGATAAATTTTGGCTTGATAATGGCATTAACCTCAACCTACTTTACAATCTTGGTTTTGAATATGAATAATTTCATGATTCAACTTGTCTTTTGAACCCATGACATTGCATTAAAGGATAAATAGATAAAAAAATTAGATTTAGATGGCCTTGGTGCCCATGGCTTGGATTTTAAGTGGAACTTGAAAGTCATTTTGATTATATGGACTAGTTAGGCATAATTGAATTAACTTGTAAGATTACTGGTGTGATAATAGCATGTTGGTAAATGAATTAATAAATGACTCCGGTAAATGGTTGGTTTATGTGCCGATATTTTAATTTTTGCTTAAAGAGAATTGTGTAGCTTACGTGAAGGTGTAGGTCTCCGGGGGGGTGGGGATCAATACTAGAAACCATATTTGACAGCGTTGGGGTCCATGTGACTGTGTTCTTGGTGCACATATTATATATATTTTGGGAGGGCTATAACCTTGGTGTCTTTAGCCTTTCCTTGGTTTTCCTCGGTTCGTGCAACTAACATATACTAGGGCCCTTCTAGTAGGGGGAGCTAGACCCATATTGCCCATGGGTGCCTTTAGGATGGAGCGAGCTCCATAGTTCAGGTTAATACCTTAAACTCTCATGTTCATGACCCTTGTTTCTATCCTATCATATATATATAAATATGGTTCATATGGTTTATGACTAGATTTTGGTAATTGTATTATTTTATCCCTACCTCTGAGTTACATGTCATTGCCCGCCCCATTGACCTTCCTTAGATGCTACATTATTTCATGATGGAGGATTTAAAGGGTTTTATGTTGCTCCTATGTAGTGTTAAGTGATTTGATATTTCTATAGATCTGCTATTAAGTGGTTATCTTCCATCTTTCGAAATGTCATATCATCTCACTGGTTTCTTTATTGTCTTAGTATTTTGTTTTGGATTCCTTTTGGTCATAGTTAGGGGCATGTCCCGACTTTGTTAGTATTTATGGTTTTAGAGGCTCTTATAATTAAGTGTGGGTTGGTTTTTTATTTGAATTCTTAAGATTTTCATTTGAATTATCTATCCTTCTCATTACTGTCTCAGTTAAATTTTGCTATTTATATTTATGTGCTCTTGAGGTAAGGCTAAAGGGGTGGTCTCCATCCCACGATGGGCTTAAAATACCCATCACGGCTAGGCCCGAGTTTGGGTTGTGACAAGTTTAGTATCAGAGCATGGTTCAGGGTCGTTGGGTGTCCACAAAGTTGTATCGAGTAAAATCCCTTTACTGGATTTGCTTCTTCTTCTTCTTAGTCCTAAGCCTTAGGGTGATCTTCGTTTCTAGGACACTAATTGTCCTAAGTCACAGGGTGCCCAGTCTCATTCTAGTGGAGCTTAGTTGACCCGACCTTATCCTCCTTGCCAATTTTGTGGGAAGCTTTACCATGGATATTGTTAGGAGGGGAGAAACCGATGCTATAATTGTGGTCAGTTTTTTCATATGTAGCGAGATTATTCTTTGACCAGAGCTACCACTAGAGATAATAAGGTTCCAATCACCACTTCTTCCGCTCTTGCTCCTAAGTGCAAAACTTTAGGTACTGACACTGGATGGAATCATCTCAATGCTCTTGCTACTCGTTAGAAATCTGAGGCATCTCTCGATGTTGTCACTGGTATGTTATAGCACCTCTCTTGTGATGTTTATTATTCGCTTGATCCGGGTTCTAACCTATCATATGTGACTTTTTATATGGCTGTACATGTAACACCCCGAGTTTGCACCTCGGATGCCACACAGTGCTTACGACTCCGAAGGACCACAAGCTACCACTGACTGGTACCTGTTGTATACACGGTATAATAATACTGAAGTAAATGCAGAAATTGGGCTAAAATTGCCATAAGGTTCACAACTGAAGTCAGATACTGGATGATGTTAAATAAATAATGAATATTGAACATCTGTCTGAAATAATATAGCCTGAAAGCCTCTAACTGTCTGAACATGGAGTTGATGGGACAAGTCCCTAACTAACTCCGGCTACTGAATACTGAAATAGTAAAATGATAACTCTATCCTCAAAATATAAGGACTCACACCTAACTCTACTGCTGATATTCTGAGATACTAAGTAAGGTCAAGAGCCCGTGCGTCTGAACCTATGATATTAGACATCATAGCGCAAAAGAAAAGGTATGCATTAGTACTTTGAATGTATTGATATGCCAAGTGAGGAGGGTGATATACAAGGGTTCATATTCATAAACAATAACTAACGGAGTAACATGAATATAATTGAATGAGAGTACATGTATGTCTAAAACTGCTGAAATTACTGATTATGGAATACTGCACCAATAACTACAAATACTGTAACAGAGATCATATTAACACTGAATACTGAGTTCTAATAACTGAATGACTGATATTCGAGATTACTGATAATTGGATTTCTAATAATTGGGTGACTGTTTCTGATAGTCCTGATTCTGTAGAATTGAACTGAGTTCCATACTGAGCTGGATGACTGTGTCTAACAGTTATAATTCTATAGAACTGAACTGAGTTCTATACTGATACTAAAACTAAAAATGTGGGAGTGTTTACCTAACCGATATACCTCGATTATGAGCTGAGTTGGGGTTCAACCTATGACCCCAGTTGGAAGGGTATTAGAACCTTGCCAAGGGATACTAATAATGGCTATGAGTTAACCCTCTCTGGTAGGAAGACATTTCATCAACCCTCACTGGAAGGAAAACTTGCAAAAGATAAATCAACCCTAGTCTGGCAGGAAGATATCTTAACCTACACTAGCTACACAGTTCTGTTACACAGGGATTACTACTAAGGGTCAAACCCTCTGCTGGCAGGAATGCCCCATCCCTGGGTTTGCTCGGTGCTGATTCCTACTCCCAACTGAATAGACACTGAACTAATTTCTAGACTGTACTAGGCTTGAGTGAACTGTTACTGATCGTATTATCTAACTGAACTTGACTGAGTTCACTGAGTTTGGTTAACTGACTGAATCGTAACCCCCCGCACGTTGGGCTACAATATAGACAATGATTTTGATGTGTTGATAAATCCCAAGACATAAAATCCAATGCAATATGGCATGTTAGTTATTTGTGTAGCATGTGAATCCATTCAAGCTTGAATTTAGACCATAGAGGTCCTTTAACTCAAGAATGAGTTGAAACTATTTCGATCGACTAAGTTTTAGTCGATGTTGTAAATTGTGTCAGCTTATATTGACAATAACTCTCTATATATGTCGAATTAGGGAGCCTACAATGTGTCAAATGATAGTTCTTCGAGTTAGCTTTCCAACGATACAAATTTTGCAAAAATCCGACACCCGAGCAAGAAGTTATGGCCTTTCAAAGTGATATGCGGCACCTAACCAATTGTCCATGGCCACTGGAAAGCATAGGCAATAGCCTAGGCGGCACGTATGTAAACATAGGCGATGGAATGGGTGGCGCCTATGTAAAGAATTCAAGTGACTTAAACACTCCGTTTTTGGAGCAAAATAGTCCTTTTCCACCCTTACTTAACCCTAAAACATGAAACTCAGTTCCAAGGACCCCAAAATACACCTTCATTCATCAAAAGTGCTCAAGGATTCTCCTTAGGGTTTCAAAATAAAAACCCAAGACACTCGAGATTCAACTGGGGGTCTTAGGAACAAATTTCATATTTGGAATCCTCTCAACGTAGGCTTCGAGAAACATCTAATATTCATATTAATTGAGGTACGTGGGGTTATCCTAATATCTCATGGTTGTAGTTTTTATGAACATGCATACTTTTAAATGGGGGTTTTCAATCAAATGCTAATAACTTGCTTTCAATATGATTTCTAAGTCAATTTTCTTTATGTCATGGGAATTGTTTGCCTATATACTTCAATAGTTGAAACCATGCATATGTGATTTGAGATTTTCCATGGAAGTTTGATAAATATGAATGATAAATTGCTTTCAAATTCCCATGATAATGCCTTGATACCCCATATCATATTGTGACCAACAAAAGAGAGCATGAATTTGAAATAATTATTGTTCACCACTTGTAAATGATAAAGCACCTTGGTTTTTACATGATTATGCATATGTGGATGTGATATTGATGACTTGCCAGTCGGGTATGATGATACCCTATAGAATATGATATGTGATTGAATTAAATGAAGTTTGAATGCATTGATATTACATGAGAAAGGTGGATGCTCGAAGAAGGCATTTGAGTGTAAGGGCTCATAGCTGGAAATCGTGTTTGCCAACACGAAAATTTGGTACCAGGCTAAGTGATCTTGTGTACTTGACTTTATGTTATTCCCAAATTGGGACTATAGGTAGGAGCCCGGGCTAAGTGATCTTGGGCACTACCATTGGGTCGAGACACCATGCTTTGTGGTCTTGTGTGTCTTTCCCTCACTTATACTCTAATCTCGGCGGCAACCGAGGTTTGACAGTTAGTGTAAATTATGTAGGGTATTCCACCTGGCTCAGTTGCATTTCATTGTTGTTGAGAAACTATTGCATTACACCATGTGTTTTCAAATAATTTGATATGAAATTGCTTTATAATGGCTCTCAACTATACTTTGTAAAAAAATTATTATGTTTTGTTTTGATATCTCTGCGTGCCAGTACTTTTGTGCTGACCCCCTTCCTTCACCAACCACTCAGGTTCAGAGGCCCAGTCTAGGGGTCAAGAGAATCAGTAGATCATTCAGACAGAGTTGCAGAGACAAGTGGTGAGCCTTCTATCTTACATTTGGTTTGGGGGTCTACTGGGGTCCTTGTCCCAGTTTATATACAGTTACTTGACTCAGTCATTTGTTAGAGATTTTCACAGACAGTTATTTAGAGGTTTAATTGATGTTGGGGGAAACTTTATTTCCTCGTTATTGTTTCTTTTCATATTTATGACCATGTTTCTGAATTATTATGTTTTTTCTGCATTACTTTGATCATATGAATCTGGTGCATGATTACCAAATAAATAGGGGTGTTTCGGGCCTCCATGGTTCGAAATGCTCATCACGACTAGGCCCTGGTTTGGGTCGTGACAAACTTAGTGGAAGAGCATGGTTTATGGTCCCAGGGTATTTGCAAAATTGCATCGGGTAGAGTCCTATTTATGGGTGTATAGCGTGCCACACTTATAAGTAGGAGCTGCTAGGCATTTAGGTAATGTTTCCCTTCTTTATGATTTAGTTTGTGCTTCAGAGTCTGAACTTTCCCCTAATCAATGATCACTTATGTTTTAGAAACACAGTTATACCTCTACGTAGTATTATCAATCAAAATGCTCAGGCAGATGAGGTTTGTCCCACCCATGGGATGCGGACTCGTAACAAAGCTTACACTCCAGAACTTGTCCCTACTCTGAGAGTCCCTTCAGTCTCGACCAGTCCACCTTGGGCTTCGTAGACTAATGTCAACCGTCCCCCAACTGGTCAGGGACATATTTCAAATGCAGAATTCAGATGGTCTATTCATATGCTGACACAGTTGGTAGCTAACTAGGCTTAGCGATTAGAAGATGTTGGGTCTACATCTGTTACATCTGAGGCTACTAGAGTCAGACATTTCATGAAGATGAACCCACCTAGGTTCACTGGCACCAAGGTAGAGGAAGATCCATAGGAGTTCATGGATGAGATGGAAAATATCTTTAAGGTAATGAATGTGAATGAGGTTGAAGGGGTGGAACTAGCAACCTATCAGCTCAAGGACATTGCAAATCAGTGGTATGCCAACTGGGAAGATGCAAAAGGTGAGAGTGCTGAGCCCACAGTTTGGGGCAAATTTGTGGAAGCTTTTCTTGATTGATTCTTTCCTCTGGATTTGAGGGAGACCAAAGCAAAAGAGTTTATGAATCTAAAGCAGGGCAGTATGAGTGCCAAGAGTACACTTTGAAGTTTAATAAACTAGCCCGCTATGCACCAAAGTTGACTATTAATATGAGAGCCCGGATGAGGAAATTTGCATATGGCCTTACTGATAACCTGATACTTGAGTGCCAGAGGGCTATGTTGAATAAGGAGTTAGACTTTGCTTGACTAACTGTTCATATGTAGCAGGTGGAAGAGAAGAAGAAAAAGATTGTTGAATCTAGAGAGAAAGATAGACAGACTAAGAGATCTAGATCTACGAACTAGCACCATATTCAGCTGCAGAGTGGTAACTGGGGTAATAATTGGTTGAATAAGAAGAAGTTTTAGAATAATGCACAGTCAGCAGTCAGCGCCCCAGCACCCGAACCACCGACAGATAGACAAACTCAGAGTTTTCAGACTCCTCATGGATCCAAATCTCTAGGTACACAGTCTCAGGGAAGTGTGGCCCAGCAGCATTGTACTTATTCGCGGTGGGAGGTTTGCGAAAGGAATCATCTAGGAAAGTGTTGGTTTGAGTGGAGAAACTGCTATACTTATGGCAAAGTGGGTCACCTTCAGAGATTGTCCTTCTGCTGGAGGAAATGGGAGGGGGAGGGGCAGGCAGATAGGGGGGCTAAGTCCTAAGCCGCCTCCACAGCTTCTCTTCCTAAGGGTGCCCCTTCAGCTGCTGGGAGCGGTCGCAACTGGTTATATGCTTTGACCAACCTCCAGGAGACGGAAGTTTCCCCAAATGTTGTTACCGGTATGTTACATATCTTTTCCCGTGAGGTTTATGTGTTACTTGATCCCGATTCTACTTTATCTTATGTGACCCTCTATGTCGATGTTGGTTTTGGGATCGAGCCCAAAGTCATTGAAGAACCCTTCATTATTTCCACGCCTATAGGTGATTTTGTTGTTGCTAGAAGGGTGTATAAAAACTATGTCATGTCTATTCAAAATAAAGAAACTGTGGAAGACCTTATAGAACTTGATATGATAGATTTTGATGCCATCCTTGGGATAGACTGGCTCCATTCATGCTATGCCATACTCGATTTCAGGACCCAAAAGGTCACTTTTTCTTTCCCGAATGAGACACTAATTGTATGGGCAGGGAGTTCTGTGGAACCTAAAGGTCACTTTATCTCTTATCTTAGAGCTCAAAAGCTTATCTCCAAAGGCTGTATGTACCATCTAATCCGAGTAAAGGATTCAAAAATTGAAAATATTCTTTTGTAGTCAGTCCCTGTAGTGAATGAATTCCCAGAAGTCTTTCTCGAAGATCTCTCAGGGATACCCCCTGATAGGGAGATAGATTTTGGCATTGATGTGTTGCCAGACACTTGTCCTATTTCTATTCTGCCATATAGAATGGCTCCCACAGAACTAAAGGAGTTAAAGGAACAACTTGCAGACCTCCTAGACAAAGGTTTTATTCGTCCTAATGTTTCCCCATAGGGTGCACCCGTGCTCTTCGTACGAAAGAAGGATGGGTCCCTTTGTATGTGCATAGACTACCGCCAGTTGAATAAGGTCACGATTAAAAATAAATATTCTCTTCCTAGGATTGACGACCTTTTTGACCAGCTTTAGGGTGCCAAGTGTTTTTCAAAAATAGACCTTCATTCGGGTTATCATCAGTTGAAAGTTAGGGAGTCAGACATACCCAAGACAGCCTTCCGAACCCGATATGGTCACTATGAATTTCTAGTCATGTCCTTTGGGTTGACTAACGCCCCTGTAGCCTTCATGGATCTTATGAATAGAGTGTTCTGTCAGTTTCTTGACTTGTTCGTCATTGTATTTATTGATGATATTCTGATCTATTCTAAGAGTAAAGAGGATCACGCTAATCACCTCCAAATTATTCTTCAGACCCTTAAGGATCATCAGCTGTATGCCAAATTTTCTAAGTGTGAATTCTGGTTAGATGCTATTGCCTTCCTGGGGAATATTGTTTCCAGTGACGGGATAAGAGTGGATCCCCAGAAAGTTGAAGGAGTGAGAAAATGGCCCATACCCATGACTCCAACCGATATTCAGAGCTTCTTAGGTTTGGCGGGGTATTACAGAAGGTTCGTAGAGAGTTTTTCCTCGATAGCTGCTCCACTTACTAAACTGACTCAGAAAAATATGAATTTTGTGTGGTCTGACTTGTGTGAAAATAGTTTTGAGAAGTTGAAGGACAAGCTGACCACTGCTCATGTTTTGACCCTTCCCGAGGGTGTAGATGATTTTGTGGTTTATTGTGATGCGTCCATTATGGGACTTGGTTGTGTATTGATGCAGCGTGGTAAGGTGATAGCTTATGCATCTAGGAAGTTAAAGGTGCATGAGCGCAATTACCCCACTCATGACTTGGAGTTAGCAGCCGCGGTGTTTGTACTTAGAATCTGGAGGTACTATCTCTATGGAGTGCATGTTGATATTTATACTGACCATAAGAGTTTGCAGTATATTTTCTCATAGAAAGACTTGAACTTTAGGCATAGACGTCTGATGGAGCTTTTGAAAGACTATGATATGAGTTTGCATTACCATCTAAGCAAGCCAAATGTTGTAGCTGACGCCCTCAGCAGGTTGTCTATGGGCAGCCTTTCTCATGTAGAAGAAGGAAAGAAAGAGATGGTGAAGGATATTCACCGCCTTACAAATCTGGGGGTGCGACTCTTAGATTTCATAGATGGAGGGGTGATTGTTCATGAGTTAGCTAAGTCATCCCTTTGTGCTAAAGTTAAGGAGAAGCAGGTTGAAGATCCCCTCTTGATGCAAATCAAGAAAGATGTGGGTCAACAAAAGGTTATGTCATTTAAAATTGATGGTGATGGTATTCTGAGATTTCAGGGTAGGTTATGCGTTCTGAATATTGATGGGATACGGGAAAGAATCCTTAATGAAGCGCACACTTTGAGGTATGTCGTTCACCCAGGCTCTACTAAGATGTACCATGATCTGAAAAACTTGTATTGGTGGAATAACATGAAATGTGATATAGCTGATTTTGTGTCCAAGTGTTTGAACTGTCAACAAGTGAAGGTAGAAAACATGAGGCCAGGTGGTACTTCCAAAGAGATAGCCCTGCCTTTATAGAAGTGGGAGATAATAAACATGGACTTCATTACAGGACTTCCGAGATCCCAAAACCAGTATGATTCTATATGGGTGATTGTAGATCAGTTGACAAAGTCAGCCCACTTTTTGCTTGTGAGGACTAATTATTCGGGAGAGGGTTATGCTAAGATTTATATTGATGAGATAGTTTGGTTGCATGGGGCACCAGTGTCCATTATATTCGATAGAGGTACACAGTTTTCATCTTAGTTCTGGAGATCTTTTTAGAAGGGTTTAGGTACACAAGTGAATTTGAGCACAACTTTCCACCCTCAGACGGATGGGCAAGCTAAGCATACCATTCAGACCCTCGAGGATATGTTGAGGGCATACGTCATTGATTTCAAAGGTAGTTGGGTAGATCACTTGCCACTGGTTGAATTTGCATACAATAATAATTACCATGCCAGCATCAAGATGACTCTTTTTGAGGCTCTGTATGGGAGAAGATGTAGGTCTTCGATACGATGGTATGAAGTGGATGAGACCCAGTTATATGGGCCTGATCTTGCTCATCAGGCGATGGATAAAGTGAAGATCATTAGAGAACGACTCAAGATTGGTCAGAGTCGTCAGAAGTCCTATGGTGATGTTCGAAGAAGAGAACTAGAATTTAAAGTTGGTGATTAGGTGTTTCTCAAGGTTTCTCCTATGAAAGGAGTTATACGGTTTGGAAAAAGAGGTAAATTGAGCCCTCGCTACATAGGGCCATATTAGATTCTGAAAAAGATTAGTATAGTTTCTTATGAGCTAGAATTGCCTATAAGTTTGGGTTCCGTTCATCCGGTATTCCATGTATCCATGTTGAAGAAATGCATTGGAGATCATTCTCTGGTATTGCCAGTAGAGGGTATCAAAGTGATAGACTCCTTGTCTTACGAAGAAGAGCCCGTTGAAATTTTAGTTCACCAAGTTCAAAAGCTGAGGAGCAAAGAAATAGCCTCAGTAAAGGTACTGTGGAGGAATTAGAAAGTCGAAGAAGCAACTTAGGTGTCAGAAGATGACATGAGAATTAGATATCCCAATTTGTTTGCTTTGATGGAGGATGAGACAGAAGGTGCTATTCCTATCTTATCTTTCCTATTCCTTTATTATGCTTGAAATCGTATCTATTTGTGTCCCGCATCATCATTCAGGGATGAATGATCCTAGGGGGGATAATGTAACGCCCCGCACTTCGGGCTATAATATAGACCATGATTCTGATGTGTTGATAAATCCTGAAGCCATAAAATCCTATGCCAATATGGCATGTTAATTATTTGTGTAGCATGTGAATCCATTCAAGCTTAAATTTAGACCATAGAGGTCCTTCAACTCAAGGACGAGTTGAAACTATTTTGATCGACTAAGTTTTAGTGGACGTTGTAAATTGTGTCAGCTTCCATCGACCATAACTCTCTGTTGTCAAATGATAGATCTTCGAGTTAGCTTTCCAACGATACAAATTTTGCTAAAATTTGACACCCAAACAAGAAGTTATGGCCTTTCAAAGTGATATGCGTTCCCTAACCAATCGCCCATGGCCACTGGAAAGCATAGGCGATAGCCTAGGCGGCGCCTATGTAAACATAGGAGATGGAATGGGCGGCGCCTATGTAAATAATTCAAGTGACTTAAGCACTCTGTTTTTGGGGCAAAATAGTCCTTTTCCAGCCTTAATTAGCCCTAAAACATGAAACTCAGTTCAAAGGACCCCAAAATACACCTTCATTCATCAAAAGTGCTCAAGGATTCTTCTTAGGGTTTTAAAATAAAAACCGAAGCCACTCGAGATTCAACCGGGGGTTTTAGGAACAAATTGCATATTTAGAATCCTCTCAACGTAGGCTTCGAGAAATATCTAATATTCATAGTAATCGAGGCATGTGGGGTTATCCTAAAATCTCATGGGTGTATTTTTTATGAACATGCATGCTTTTAAATAGGGGTTTTCAATCAAATTCTAATAACTTGTTTTCAATATGATTTCTAAGTCATTTTTCTTTGTGTCATGGGAATTGTTTGCCTATATACTTCAATGGTTGAAACCATGCATATGTGATTTGAGATTTTCCATGGAAGTTTGATAAATATGAATGATAAATTGCTTTCAAATTCCCATGATAATGTCTTGATACCCCATATCATATTGTGACCAACAAAAGAGAGCATGAATTTGAAATAATTATTGTTCATCACTTGTAAATGATAAAGCACCTTGGTTTTTACATGATTATGCATATGTGGATGTGATATTGATGACTTGCCAGTCGGGTATGATGATACCATACAGAATATGCTATGTGATTGAATTAAATAAAGTTTGAATGCATTAATTTTACATGAGAAAGGTGGATGCCCGAAGAAGGCATTTGAGTGTAAGGGCTCATCGCTGGAAACCGTGTTTGCCGACACAAAAATTTGGTACCAGGCTAAGTGATCTTGTGTACTTGACTTTATGTTATTCCTAAATTGGGACTATAGGTAGGAGCCCGGACTAAGTGATCTTGGGCATTACCATTGGGTCGAGACACCATGCTTCGTGGTCTTGTGTGTCTTTCCCTCACTTATACTCTAATCTCGGCGGCAACCGAGGTTTGACAGTTGGTGTAAATTATGTAGGGTATTCCACCTGGCTCAGTTGCATTTCATTGTTGTTGAGAAACTATTGCATTACGCCCATGTGTTTTCAAATAATTTGATATGAAATTGCTTTATAATGGCTCTCAACTATATTTTGTAAAAAAAATATTATGTTTTGTTTTGATATCTCTGCGTGCCAGTACTTTTGTGCTGACCTCCTCCCTTCTCCAACCTCTCAGGTTCAGAGGCCCAGTCTAGGGGTCAAGAGAATCAGTAGATCATTCAGACAGAGTTGCAGAGACAAGTGGTGAGCCTTCTATGTTTCGGAAGGTCTTATGTCCTGCAGTCCTTTTATGTTATATTTGGTTTTGGGGTCTACTGGGGTCCTTGTCCCAGTTTATATACACTTACTTGACTCAGTCATTTGTTAGAGATTTTCGCAGACAGTTGTTTAGAGGTTGATTGATGTTGGGGGAAACTTTATTTCCCCGTTATTGTTTCTTTTCATATTTATGACCATGTTTCTGAATTATTGTGTTTCTTCCGCATAACTTTGATCATATGAGTTAGGTACATGATTACTAGACAGATAAGGGTGTTTCGGGCCTTCATGGTTCGAAATACTCATCACGGCCTGGCCTTGGTTTGGGTCATGACATGAATACACTGAGTTCTGTAACTGACTGAGTTATAATGTACATAACATCGGTGAGACTATTCGATAGCTACTGAAATTCTAAGTTAACAGCTAGATTTCGGGAATTGAATACCCCCAGGACTTGATATCATTGAAAGTAAAACATGGCACAATCTTGAAAGCATAATAACTAGTTACTTTGTCACAATACATTCATTGTGGCATATTTTCAAACACTTGCATGGCATGAACTTGTACACATACTATTATGTCATGATTTCACTATTCAACTCACATGAGCATTATATCAAACACTTGGGAAGAATAATCTTTGCACATAGCAATAAACAACATGCAAACATCATGACCTCAATTCCATATCCATAAATTTAAGGGTTTCCAACATGAAACTACACACATATTATTAACTTCAGATGAATTTTGTAATTAATCAAGGATTAGAACCCAAATAATATCATAATCATGAATACAATTTGAATCAAACATGAAATTCATGAAAATAATCAACTTGTAGTTTAAAAGAGATTCTTGAACTCCAAGGGTGGAAGAAAACCCAAGGATGAACACCTAGCTTACCTTGGTAATCAAATCTGTGAAGATTGATGGTGTGTACTTGAATCTTGAATTTGAATTTGGATGCCCTAGGGTTTGTTCTTGAGAAATTTGAGAGAGAATAAGTGATTTTTTCCCTTAGGATAGTTTAATTTCGTGTTTTAGGGCTGAATAAAAGTGAGAAAATGACCCAAATACCCCTATGGATGCAGACTTTTAATTACTTAAAAACATGCCCAACGATGCGCGGGGTGACGCGCTGTGTTGCTGGCAAACGCGATAGCCAACGCAATGCATCGATATCATGTTTACTTACTGGAATTTTCACTAAATGCTGGTGAAAAGTTCTGCTCAACACGATGGGCATCGCGACGCATTGAGATCATGTCGATCCACTATTTTGGACTCTCAAACATGCCTTAAACGACATCCAAAAAATCCGAAACTCACCCGAAGTGACCCATTGACATTCCTAATCATGAATAGACTTAGAAACAAACATTTTAAGGTTGCAAGGATCAAAACCAAGATTGTCGAATTATGAAGGCTAAAATAATTCTAAGTGTAACCTCTTAGCTAAAATTTCTAAGTTTGGGCCCCCCTTTTCATGCTAGTTAAGATTGAAATAGGTTATGACTTTTACGGGGTCTGACAATATCTCCCTCTTGGGAACATTCATCCTTGAATGACACTCACTGAAATGAGAATACTGAGGAACTGTACTGGTACTAGCATGCACAACTAAAACGTGATCACATGACTGAAACTACTGATAAAGTAAGTTTTTATACTGAACATGCATAACTGAAGCATGACTGAATTCTGAAGACATGACACTTGACTAAGATGTTTCATGATGGTATGCATGATATGAGGATGTTATGCAACTGAAACCAATACTGAGCTTGTAAAGGTAATCTGAGCATAGAACGGAGTAAATTCAAGGAAAAATATTACCTTGAGCTAAGTCTGAGTTCACGGAGAATAGGTGAGGATACTTGGTCAGCATATCTATTTCTGCTTCCCAAGTAGCTCCCTCAATGGATTGATTTTTTCAAAGAACTTTGACTAGAGGAACTTCTTTGTTCCTCATTCTGCGAACCTGATGATCGAGGATTTCGATTGGACCTTTTTCATATGAGAGTCTGTTCTGAACATCTATTCCCTCTATAGAGATTACAACTGCTGGGTCACCAATACATTTCTTTATCAAGGACACATGAAATATTGGATGCACTGAATCTAGGTCTTAAGGCAACTCAAGCCCGTAAGCTACATATCCAAAATGGCTGAGAATTCGGTAAGGACCGACATACCAGGGACTGAGCTTCCCCTTCCCGCCAAACCTCTTCACTCCCTTCATAGGTGATATTTTCAAATACACAATCACTAATCTCAAACTCGAGATCTTTTCTTTGCACATCTGCATACTATTTTTGTCGGCTCTTAGCTGTCTTAAGCCTCTGCCTGATCAACTAAACTTTTTCTAAGGCATCAAATACCAAGTCAGGCCCTACCACTGTGGCCTAACCCACTTTAAACCAACAAATGGGATATCTACATCTCCTCCCATAAAGTGGCTCAAATGGAGCCATCCGAATGCTATAATGATAGATGTTACTATGTGTAACTTAATCAAATGAAAGTAGTCATCTCAAATACCTTAAAGTCAATGGCACATGCTCTTAAAATAACTTCTAGAGTCTAAATGGTCCTTTTTGCTTGACCATCTATTTGAGGGTGGAAGGCTGTGCTGAGGTAAACTTGGGTATGAAGACCCTTTTGGAAGGTTTTCCAGAAATATGTGGTAAACTGCGTACCTCTATCTGAAATGATGGATAATAAAACTCTGTGCAATCCGACCACCTCTCTAACATAGAGCTTGGAATAATCCTTGGATGAATAAGAGGTATGAACTGGTAAGAAATGAGCTGATTTAGTCATCCTATCTATAATGACCCAAATAGAATCACGCTGGCGATGAGTACGGGGCAAACCCATCATAAAATCTATGTTCACCTCCTCCTAGTTCCAAATGGGAATACTAAACTCCTAAATAGCTCTACTAGGTTTCTGATGCTCAATATTAACCTGCTAACATGTCGAGCACTTAGCTATAAATTTTGCAATATCTCTTTTCATTCCACTCTACCAATAGTCTTCTTACAAGTCGCGGTACATCTTGGTGGCCCCTAGGTAAATCGACTAGCGTGCATCACACACTTATTCAAGAATCCATTATCTCATGCCATTTACACATGGCACACATGGTCTACCCTGGCAGCATAACACACAATCTCCTCTTTGGAAGAAAATGTCTACTTTCTGATCTTTGATTGACTCTTTTAGTTTAACTAAACTGGGATCCCTGTCCTATTTTTATTTTACTTCAGAAACCAGAGATGATTCCGAACTATTCTACACCCATACACTACTCTCTGCTGAATCGACAAAGCGAATACCTAGTCGGGTAAGCTGATGAACTTCCTAAACTAACTTCTTCTTACCATCTTTCACGCGAGCAACACTACCCATATACATCCTACTGAGAGCATCAAACACTATATTAGCCTTGTCCGAATGATATAGAACACTCATTCATAGTCTTTCAACAACTTTAACCACCTTCTTTGATGCAGGTTTAGGTCTTTCTGTGAAAACACATACTGCAGGCTTTTATGGTCTGTGAACACATCAACATATGCCCTATACTAATAATGCCTCCAAATCTGTAAGGCAAACACTACAGCTGCTAACTCAAGATCATGAGTGGGATAGTTATTTTTATGTGGCTTTAGTTGTCTAGAGGCATAGGCTATAGCCTTACCTCTCTGTATCAAAACACACCCTAAACCAACTCTGGAAGCATTACAGTATTCCACAAACCCGTCTGAACCATTTGGTAAGGTCAACACTAGAGCTTTAGTGAGTCAATTCTTCAATTCCTGAAAACTCTTCTCACAAGAATCTGACCATTGGAACTTAACTTACTTCTGAGTCAATCAGGCCATGGGGGATGCAATAGACAAAAACCCTTCCACAAAACATCGGTAATAGCTATCCAAACCCAAAAATCTCCTGATATCTGATGAAGAGTTGGTCTAGGCTAGTTTCTCACTACTTCAGTCTTTTGAGGGTCAACTCTAATGCCATCGCCAGAAATAATATGACTAAGAAAAGCTACTGACCTTAGCCAAAATTCATATTTACAAAATTTAGCGAACAACTAATGGGATCTGAGGTCTGTAACACTATTCTGAGATAGTCTGCATGATAAAAGAATGTCAACAATAAAGACTGTGATGAACATGTCCAAGTACTGCTTGAACACGTGGTTCATCAAGTCTATGAAAACTGCTAGAGTATTGGTTAGACCAAATGATATGACTAGGAATTCGAAGTGACCATATCGAGTTCTGAAAGATGTTTTCATAATGTCACATTCTCTGACTCTGAGATAATGATAGCCTGATCTAAGATCTATCTTAGAAATATAGTTGGCACCCTGAAGTTGGTCAAATAAATCATCGATTCTGGGAAGTGGATACTTGTTCTTGACCATAACTTTTTTCAACTGATGATAGTCAATGCACATTCCAAAAGAACTGTCTTTCTTACACACGAATAGAACTGATGCACCCCAAGGGGATACGCTGGGTCTGATGAATCCCTTATCTAGGAGATCCTTCAACTATTCTTTTAACTCTTTGAGTTCTGCTGGAGCCATTCTATATGACAGGATAGATATAGGCTGAATATCAGGAGGAAGGTCTATTTCAAAGTTAATTTCCCTCTTAAGAGGAACTCCAGGAAGATCTTTGAGAAACACATCTGGAAATTCACATGCTACTGGAACTGACTCAAGACTAGAAGTATCAGAACTAGAATCCTTAACTCAAATAAGATGGTAGATACACCCCTTGGATATCATTTTTCTCGCCCATAGGTAGGAAATAAGCTGACCCCTATGTTCTGAAGTACTACCCCTCCATTCTAGGATAGGTTCATTTGGAAACTAAAAATAACCAATTCTATTTCTGCAGTAAATTAAAGAATAGCATGAGTGGATTCAATCCATGCCTAGAATGACATCAAAATCCATCATATCTAGCTCTACTAAATCTGCTGATGTAACTTTCTGAGATACCATAATCAGATAGTTCCCATGTACCCGTTGGGCTATGATAGATTTACCCACTGGGATAGAGACTGAGAAAAGATCTGCTAGGACTTCGGGACTGACTCCAAAGTCAACAGCTATATAAGGAGTTACAAAGAACAGAGAAGCTCCTGGATCTAGCAAAACATAAATATGTAAATGATAAACTTTTAATGTACTAATGACCACATAAGAGAACTTTCCTGATCCTTTCAGGACTGAAGTGCATAGAGTCTATTTGGAACACCCACTGGTGGCACTAGAAGTGGCACCCTGCTACTTTAGGTGATCAGACTGAGCTGGGGGACAATTATACCGACTCTGCAAACCCACCTGAGGACACTCTTTGACCCTATGGACTGGCTTGCCATATTTGAAACATACATCACTTCTAGCTCTACAGATACCCTAGTGGTTTCTGCCACACTTCTAGCAAAAAAGATTTGTTTGGGCATTGCTAACACTACCCTAAGGTTTAGGGCCCGGTGCTCTATATTTATTGCCATCTCTGAATTTTGGCACTGGAGTACTGGCTGAGGACAGAGCTAGAAATGAAGTTTTTGGGTGGAACTGAGAAAAATTGTCACCTTCTGACTTAGGCTGACTAAAGTTGAAGCTATCTATTCTATCTCTCTTATTCACCCTCTCTTTCTTCTTATTCCTAGCTTTCTCTATCTGCTAAGCATGGACCATGAGCCTGGATATGTTCATATCCTTAATCAGCATTGTGGTCCTACATTCCTTGACCACACTATTAGATAAACCCGACACAAACTTACTTATCTTAGATCTGCTATCTGCTACTACATGAGGGGCATATTTGGCTAATTGAGTAAGCTTGAGAGAATACTCTTTCACTGTCATATTTACTTATTTTAGATTAATAAACTCCAAAACCATAGCTTTTCTTAACTCCAGTGGGAAGAACCTATCAAGGAAAACAGTAGCAAACTCTTTCATTCTATGGGCCTTGCATCTGTGCCCCTATCTTTCTTTCACTACTTAAACCATGTATGAGCCACATCTTGTAATTGATATACAACTAACTCAGCACTCTTACTGAAAGACACTCCCATGATATCTGTCACGTTCTGCACTATGTCAAGGAATTCCTATGGGTCTTCCTCAGGATTAGACCTTATAAATAATGGAGGATTCATTCGAGTGAAGTCCCAAATTCTAGCTACCACAGTATTGGCCACTGCTTTTGCCTGAACGGTAGCTGGGCATTAATTTTGTGCTGCCATAGAATGAGCCAAAGTGGTGAAAGCTACTCTGAATTCTGCGTGAGAGACGTGCTCATCCAAGGGATCTACCTGAATGAGAGGAGGTGTTGGCTAGTTTTTTGTTCTTCTTTCGTTAGTTCTTTTGAGAGGCATGTTCTATAAATGGAAGTAAGAAAAGGATTAGACAGAGATTTTAAATTTAGCTCATGCTCACTTGCATGATGTAAACACTGAAAGAAGGGAAACTTTTCCTAAAAAATACCTCATTGCCTCTTGTCCATAAGTGTGGCATGCTACACACCCATGCACAAGACTCTACTAGACGCATATTTCAGACTCCCTAGAAATTTGTTGAACCTTAGGCTCTAATACCAAGTTTGTAACACCCCAAGTCTGTACCCCAAATGCCACATGGTGCTTACGACCCTGAAGGACCACAAGCTAACCCATGACTGGTACCAACTGTATACACTGAATAATAAAGATGATGAAGTAAATGCAGAAATAGGGCTAAAATTGCCATAAGGTTCACAACTGAAATCTAATATTGGATAGTGATAAATAAATACTGAAAACTGAACATCTGTCTGAAATAATCTAGCCTAAAAGCCTCTCTCTATATGAACATAGAGTTGATAGGACAAGTTCCCATAACTCTGACTACTGAATATGCTGAATACTGAAATACTAAAATAATAACTCTGTCCTCAAACTATGAGGACTCACCACTAACTCTGCTGCTGATAGTCTGGACTGCTAAGTACGGTTAAGAGCCCATGCATATGAACCTATGATATTAGACATCATAGCATAAAACAAAAGGTATGCATCAGTACTTTGAACATACTGGTATGCTAATTAAGATAGGCTAATATGCAAGGGTTCATATGAATAAACAATAACTGGCTGAGTAACATGAATATAACTAAATAAGACTACATATGTGTCTAAAATTGCTGAAATTACTGATTATGCAATACTGTACACATGACTACATATACTATAACCGAGATCATATTAACATTGAATATTGAGTTCTAATAACTTAGTGACTAATATCTAAGATTACTGATAACTGAATTTTTGATAACTGGGTAACTATTTTTGATAGTCCTAATTCTGTAGAACTGAATTGAGTTCCATACTGAGCTGGATGATTGTGTCTGACAGTCCTAATTTTGTAAAACTGAACTGAGTGCTATACTAATTTTAAAACTAAAATTAAAACTATGGGGGTGTTTATCTAACTGACATACCTCAATTATGAGTTGAGTTGGGGTCCAACTTGTGACCCCAGTTGGAAGGGTATTAGCACCATGCCAAGGGATACTGACAATGGCTATGAGTTAAACCTCTCTGGTAGGAAGAAATTTTATCAACCCTTACTGGCAGGAAAACTTATATAAGATATATCAACCCTAGTCTGGCAGGAAGATATCCCAACCTATGCTGGCTACATAGTTCTGTAACACAGGGATTGCTACTAAAGGTCAAACCCTCTATTGGCAGGAATGCCCCCATCCCTGGGTTCGCTTGGTGCTGATTCCTACTCCCAACTGAATAGATACTAAACTAATTTTTAGACTGTACTAGGCTTGACTGAACTATTACTGTTTGTGTTGTCTAACTGAACTAAACAAAGTTGATTGAGTTTTGTTAACTGACTGAATACACTAAGTTCTGTAACTGACTGAGTTATACTGTATGTGAGATCGTTGAGAATATTCTGTTGCCACTAAAATTCTAAGTAAACAGCTAGATTTTGGGTATTTAATACCCCAGGACTCGATAGCATTAAAATTTAAACATGGCACAATCTTGAAAGCATAATAACTAGTTACTTTGTCACAATACATTTATTATGGCATTTTGTCAAATGCTTGCATGGAATGAACTTGTACACATACTATTACGTCATAATATCACTATTAAACTCACATGAGCATTATATCAAACACTTGGGGAGAATAATCTTTGCACATAGCAATAAACAACATGCAAGCATCATGACCTCAATTCCAAACTCACAAATTTAAGGGTTTCCAATATGAAACTACACAATACTACACACATATTATTAACTTCACATGAATTTTGTAATTAATCATGGATTAGAACCCAAATATTATCATAATCATGAATACAATTTGAATCAAATATGAAATTCATGAAAACAATTAACTTGTAGTTTAAAAGAGATTCTTGAACTCCAAGGGTGGAAGAAAACCCAAGGATGACCACTTAACATACCTTGATAATCTGTGAAGGTTGATGGTGTGTACTTGAAATTTGAATTTGAATTTGGATGCCCTAGGGTTTGTTCTTGAGAAATTTGAGAGAGAATAAGTGATTTTTGCCCTTAAGATAGTTTAATTTTGTGTTTAAAGTCTGAATAAAAGTGAAAAAATGACCCAAATATCCCTCTGGATATAGACTTTTAATTACTAAAAAATGTGCCCAGCGATGCGCTGGGTGCTGCACCGTGTTGATGGCAGGATGCGATAGCCAACATGATGCGTCAATATTGCATTGGCTCATTGGAATTTGTACTGAAGGCTGGTGAAAAGTTCTAGTCGACACGATGGGCAATGCAATGTATTGAGATCACGTCGATCCACTATTTTGGACTCCCAAACATGCCTTAAACGACATTTAAAAAATCTAAAACTCACCCGAAGTGACCTATTGACATCCTTGATCATGAATCAACTTAAAAATTGACATTTTAAGGTTGTATGAATCAAAACCAAGATCGCCGAATTATAAAGGCTAAAATAATTCTATGTGTAACCACTTAGCTAAAATTTCTAATTATAGGACCCCCCTTTTCATGCTATTTAAGATTGAATTAGGTTATGAATTTTACAGGGTCTTATAGTACACTTTTACTTTGGATCTAAAAATATTTTTGACCCCTTTTCTGTGTCTACTCTAGTGGGTGATTCCATTATTGCTAGAAAAATCTATAGGGGTTGTGTGGTATCCATCATTTATAGGGAGACATTAGTGAACTTGATAAAACTTGATATGGTAGATTTTGATGTAATATTAGGGATGGGTTGGCTTCATTCGTGCTATGCTTCTCTGGATTGTAGGACCCGAAAGGTCAATTTTCATTTCCATAATGAACCAGTGATTAAATGGGAGGGGAGTTCCTTAGTGCCCAAAGGGAAGTTTATTTCCTATCTTAGAGCTCAAATGTTAGTTTTTAAAGGGTGTCTATATCATCTAGTTCATGTTAAGGATTCTAATTTTAAATGTACTTTTTTGTAATTTGTCCCTGTGGTTAATAGTTTCCTAAAGTTTTTTCCTAATGAGCTTCCTAGAATCTTTCCTGATAGGGAAATAAATTTCAGGATCGATCTTCTATCGAATAACCTTCTTATTTCCATTTCACCTTATAAAATGGCTTTTGCTGAATTAAAGGATCTTAAGGAAAAGTTAAAGGATCTCCTTGATAAGGGTTTCATTCGCCCCAATATTTCTCTATGGGATGCTCTTATGCTTTTCGTGCAAAATAAATATGGATCTCTTTGGATGTGTATGGACTATCATCAGTTGAGTAAGGTTACAATGTAGAATAAGTTTTCTTTTTTGAGGATTGATGACCTTTTTGACCAGCTTTAGGGTGCTAGGTGCTTCTCTAAGATTGATCTTTGTTTAGGTTGCCATTAGCTGAAAATTAGGAAAGTTGATATTCCCAAGACTGGTTTTCAAATCCAGTACAACCATTATGAGTTTTTAGTTATGTCATTTGGGTTGACTAATGCTCTAGATGCTTTCATGAATCTTATGAATCGGGTATGCAGGCAATTTCTGGATTTGTTCATTATAGTCTTCAATGATAACATCTTGGTGTACTCTGAGAGTAAGGAGGATCATGCCAATAACCTTCGAATTATGTTGCAAACTCTTAAAGAGCAAAGGTTATATGTGAAAGTTTCTAAGTGTGAATTTTGGATAAGTTTTGTGACCTTTCTAGAGAATGTTGTTTCTAGTGAGGGGATCAAGGTGGATCCACAAAAAGTTAAGGCAGTTAAGAAGTGTCCTAGACCCATGACTCCAACCAACATTAGGAGCTTCTTGGGCTTTTCTGGGTATTATAGGATGTTTGTGAAGAGTTTCTCATCTATGGTTGCCACATTGACAAAGTTAACTCAAAAAAAGGTTAGGTTTATGTGGTTTGATGCTTGTAAAGGTATTTTTAAAAATTTGAAGGATAAGTTAACTTCTGTGCCCATTTTAACCTTGCCAGAGGGTACTAATAGGTTTTTTATTTATTGTGATGCGTCCCTGGTGAGATTGGGTTGTGTTTTGATTCATCATGGTAAGGTGGTAGCCTATGCTTTAAGGAAGCTAGGTTCATGAGAGGAATTATGTGACTCACAATCTAGAGTTGGAGGCTATGGTCTTTGCATTGAAAATCTGGCACCATTATCTATATAGAGTGCATATGGATATTTATTCAGACCATAAGAGCTTATAGCTAAGATGTTGGCTCAAATTGCTTAAGGATTATAACATTACTTTGCACTATCATCCAAGTAAAGTTAATGTTATCTTTGATGCTCTTAGTAAGTTGTCTATGGGGAGCCTACCTCACGCTGATGAGAAGAATAGAGCGTTGTTGAAGGATATTCACAGGTTGTCTAATTTTAGAGTTTGCCTTCTTAACTTTGAGAATAGAGGAGTGATTATTCAGGAGGTGGTTAAATTATCTCTTAATGCTGAGGTGAAGGATAAGCAGGCTTTAGTCTCATACTTATACAAATTAGGGATGATGTGGGTCAACAAAAGGTTATAGCTTTTAAGATTGTGGGAAATGGCATCTTGAGGTATCAAGGAAGGTGGTGTGTTCTTGATATTGATAAGCCATGAGAAAGAATCTTGGCTGAGGCTCATGTGTCTAGATATATAGTTCATTCAAGTTCGACTAAGATGTATTATGACTTAAAGGAAATCTATTGGTAGAATAATATAAAGAGATATATGGCTAACTTTATGGCTAAGTGAATGGTTTCTCAGCAAGTTAAGGTTGAGCATTTGAGGCCTGGTGGTATGTCTCAAGAGATAGAATTTCCCATGTGGAATTGGGAGATAATTAATATGGATTTTGATGGGTCTTCGGCGGTCTCGTAATCAGTATGATTCCATTTGGGTCATTATGGATAGAATGACTAAGCCAGCTTACTTTTATCCCTTGAAGACCAACTTCTCAAGGGAGGATTATGCTAAGTTGTTCATTCAAGAGATAGTTAGGTTGCATGGAGCGCTGATTTCCATTATTTTAGATTAAGTTGAACAATTTTCTTCTCACTTTTAGCATTTATTTTAGAAAGATTTGGGTACTCAGGTGAACCTTAGGACCGCTTTCCACCCTCAAATAGATGGACAAGTAGAGTGTACCATTTAGACTTCTGTGAATATGCTAAGGGCCTGTGTGATTGACTTTAAGGTTAGTTGGGTTGACCATTTGCCTCTAATGAGTTCACGTACAATAATAGTTATTATTCTAGCATCCAAATAGCTCCTTTTGAGGCTCTCTATGGTAAGAGGCATAGATCTCCTATTGGGTGGTTTGAGGTAGGTGAGACTAGGTTTTTTGGCCCTGACTCAGCTCACTAAGCCATGGATAAGGTAAAGGTGATTAAAGAAAGAATTAATATTGCTCTAAGTTACAAAAAGTCTTATACATATATGAGGCAAAGGGAGTTGGAGTTTGAAGTAAGTGATTTGGTATTCTTGAAGGTTTCTCTTATGAAAGGAGTCATGAGATTTGGAAAGAAGGGGAAGCTCAGTCTCCGTTACATTAGTCCATATCATATTTTAAGGAGAATTGGGAATGTTTCTTACAAGTTAGACTTACCAGTGAGTTTTGCTTTAATCCATCTTGTTTTCCATGTGTCTATGCTGAAAAAGTGAGTGGGTGACTCTCCTTTGATAGTGCATGCTGAGGATGTTGGTGTCTCAAATTCATTTTCTTATGAGGAGGTCCTAGTTAAGATATTGGCTAGACAAGTTCATAGATTGGGGACAAAGGACATAGCTTTGGTGAAGGTTTTTTAGAGGAATCAAAAGGTGTAAGAAGCTACATAGGAAGCTGAAGAAAATATGAGAGCCAAATACCCATTCTTATTCCTAACGATAGATGAAAATGCTTAAGGTATGATTTTTTATTTGCCCACTTATTGCATTTTGAATTTTTCATTTTATTCTGACATATTCTTGCTATTATCGAGCTAAAAATATCCTAAATTCTTATTCGGGGATGAATGATCCTGGGGGGAGGGGGGGTAATGTTAAACCCCATGAAAAATTTCAACTATTTTATTTTTGATTCTTCCATGTGTGTAATGTTGATTTTGACTTGAATCATGATTAGGGATGTTAAAAGAAAGTTTTGGAATTTTTGGAAAGGGGTTGGGGTCTCTTTGGGATCCTGAGGCACTAAGCCTCCACGATAGTGGTATGTTACGGAGGTTAACCTCCGTGATAAGGGCGTGCCACGCTCCTATGCCAACTTTGTCCAATTTTTATTTTTTCCACTTATGGTGAGGGAGTTTTGGTATTTTTACCCCTGCACAACTTTTAAACATAAAATAACCCCTTTCCCTTCAGTTTTTAAAGATTAAAACCATTATTTTTCCTCTTTAACTCAAAACCCAAGAAAGCTCAAGGGTTTTACAGAGAATTCAAAATTCAACCTCTAAACATTGATTTCTCTTTGATCTCATTTGTATTTCAAGAATGTTGCTCATCCCTAACTTGTTTTTTTACATTGTAAAATTTATCTAATCAATATTCATGTGTTTTAATTAACGGGTTTGAAATTGAGTTGAGGGATTTTGATTGTGATTACTTGAATTACTTTTCCCATGGTTTAACTAGATTATTCATGCTTTAATTTATGGTTTTTGGGACTAAATTGGTGCATTATTTTAATGGTTAGAATGGGGGCATGGGTTTCCCCAAATTGGATGAATTTTTTCTTGATAATGGCGTTAAACTCAACCCACTTTACAATCTTGGTTTTGAATATAAATTATTGCATGCTTTAACTTTTCTTTTGAACCCATTGTATTGGATTAAAGGATAAATGGATAAAAAATGGATTTGGATGGATTTGGGGGCCATGACTTGAATTTTAAATAGAACTTGGGAGTCAGTTTGGTTATGTGGACTGGTTTGGCATACTTGAATTAGCTTGCAAGAATATTGGTATAATGATACAATTTTAGTAAATGCCTTAATAAATGACTCCTGGGTAATTGATTATTTTGTGTGCAACTATTTTAATTTGGGCTTAAAGTAAATTGTATAGCTCACCGTGAAGGTGGAGGTCTCAGGGGATCAACACTGGAACCATGTTTGTCGATGTTGGGGGTCTATGTGACTATGTGCTAGGTGCACACATTATATATATATATATATATATATATATATATATATATATATATATATATATATATATATTGGAGGGTTATAGCCTTGTTGTATTGGTTCGTGCGGCTAACATACATTGGGGACCTTCCAGCAGGGGGAGCTAGACCCACATAGCCCATGGGTTACTTTAGGACAGAGCAAGCTATATAGTTCATGTTAATACTTTAACCTTTCATATACATGGCCCTTTTCCCTATCTTAACATCCTATATATATATATATGCATATGAATATAGTGCATATGATTTATGATTGGATTTTTGTAATTATATTATTTTATCCCTACCTCTGAGTTATATGTCAGTTCTCGACCCACTAACCATCCCTGAATGCTACATAGTTTCATGATGTAGGGTCTGAAGGGTTTTCTGTTGCTCTTGTGCAGCATTAAGTGATTCGATATTCTTATGGATCTTTTATGAAGTGATGAGCTTCCATCTTTCGGAACGCCCTATTATCTCACTAGTTTCTTTATTGTCTTAGTATTTTGTTATGGATATTTTTGGTCATAGTCGGGGCATGTCCCAACTTAGTAAGTATTTCTGATTTTAGAGGCTCTTATGGAAAAGAATGGGTTGGTTGTTTATTTGAATTATTAAGATTGTCATTTGACTTATCTACCCTTCTTATTGCTATCATGGTTGACTTCCCCTATTTATATTTATGTGCTCTTAAGGTAAGGCTATGTGGTTGGTCCTTGGCTCACGGTGGGCTTGAGATACCCGTCACAGCTAAGTCCGAGTTTGGGTCATGACAAAAACCAAGATTTTGCAAAGTAAAAAATTTCTCATGTTATTGCAAATACATCACAGAGTTCCATCAAGACAAAGCTCCAACAACCAAAGGACCAGTTTGCTACAACAAAATTTGTCTTTAGGTCTAGGTTGTTGAGTCTTTATATTTGTTCTAACATTATAAAACTACTCTTTTGAGAAGCTTGAGTAGGTATTTCTCTCTCTGCTTTTATAGATCTGGGTTGTGGTCTAGAGTTAACCGTTGTAGTATTGGGGGCTAGAGTTAGCTGTGGTATTACCATTGTGGGATAGAGTTAGGTTTTGTTGTCTTTACAATAGAGTTATTATAGAGAGTGCTTACAATAGAGTTATTGTAAGGGTAAGGGATTAAGAGTTTAATTCCTAAGTTGCAAGAGATTGTAATCTAAAAGTTGCTCTTGTTTTAGTGAGGTGGTTGAGAAATCCTATGGAGTAGGTCGTGGTTTTACTCCCTTGAGCAAGGAGATTTCCATGTAAAATATCTTGTTTCTCTACTTTTGTTCTTTATTCTTTGTTCTTAGTCGTTGAACCTGATGAGGAACTAGGTTGTCATTACTGTGGTGAACTCATATAGAACCTTTTTGTTTTTAGCTAAAGAAATTGGTAAGGGACATGGTCCCTCGTATCACGGTGGACGCACGCAAGTCATCAGGTAAGGTAAATTTTGATATTCATACACGTGTCATCTGAGGCTTCGAAACATGTTGTGAAGCTTTCCACCTGTTACGTTGTTCCCTATTTAGGATAGTAAACACTGAGATGATATGTCTGAGAGCATCTGAAAAAAAAAAGAAGTATGCATAATGGCTACACCTCAAGATTCGAGGGATGACGCCTGATTCTATTAGAGTCCACCATCTCCACACTAATAATAGTTAAGACGTGTGATAGACTTAGAAAAGTTAGTTAGTGAAACCAATCTTATATTTATTCCATTATCCTCTAATTGTACCTAATCTATTTTTTTTCTTTTGCCTAAATATTACTTTACTCTCTAAGATCGAATCATAATTTCTTTTCCTTTTACTAATCAGTTATTTAATAATTTCCCTTATTTTACTTTTTATTTTAATTATTAAGTCTCTAAGTCAATCATTTAATCAAAGGTTTAGTATATTTAGGATTAATTTAATTTATAGAGAAATTTTTCAATCAATTTTAGCTAATTTTTCTAATAAATAAATTTTATTTGATGCCCCATGTGGGACCTTTACAATATTAATTAACTCAAAATATTTTAATTCTTTGTTGATTTTGTGTGTTTGTATGTGAAACAGTAGTGGTTGATTAACAATTCTTTATTGTTCTTCAAGTCACAATTAGAACACATAATGCCATTGAACTTCAAAGCCCTTATAAAACACTTAAGGAGGATCATATTAAAGAACAAAGAGATTCTAATGATGTAGGGTGCAGGAAAGTGGCGAAGACCAAAGCCAATCGAAGTCTCTTAGTAACTATAGATCTTGTATATATCAATACAATGGGGGCGTTTATGACCAAACCACGCTGACAAGGTTAAAGGTATAACACAACTCTCAATGAAAGAATTTATGATATTGAACAAAAATGTGAAACTCAACAAAATATTGTATTCTTTAGTTTCCAATGAAAACACAGTGTTGCTCGCTCAACCAAGAATATATACAAAACCACTCCAAGCCATATACTAGGAATTTCTTGTGTGGTAGATAGCAAACATGATTGTCCCTTATGGGTTGCTGGCTCGAGAAATCCCCAACCAATATATGTGTACGCAATGTGCTGGGAGCATTGGTAATAAACTCAAAATTATATATAAATATGATTTAATGCGGTTGTATGTAAATATAGTAACCCAATAAGATTGTGGTTGAATCTCTAATAGGGACTAATATAAGGGCATTTAGGTTAGTCTATAATTATCACCAAATAAGATTATGGTTGAATCTCTAATAGGGACTAATATAAGGGCATTTAGGTTAGTCTATAATTATCACCAACTAAGCAATGTCAGACAAATTAAAGTTTGGTTTATGATATAATTATGTCTTATTACTAACATAGAAACAAAGTAAACTGCTCAATGTCCACAAGTAAGATACACAGTACATGTCAAGTCTCTGTTAATATTAGTGAAGCATCTATGTTTGTATAGTCAATCCCTATTCCATCACTCAATCTTTCTTCGGAGTTGAGTGATTTATCTCAATATGATTTTTTCAAATCTATACGAGCTATTTAAATAAGAGCGATTGATTATTCCAAGTAAATTCTATTTACACTTAAAAGAACTTATTATATAAGGATTAATGCCCTAATTTATTCTTAATTAATCTTCCAAACTACAAGTTATTTTTTCCAGTTTAACTTGAAGTAAATCATAGAGCCCTAGGATTAGATAAACCCTTTAAAGACATTCAAGAACAATACTAATAAGAAAATTAAGAACTCACTTAATTATGAATAAGAATCATCCAAGACAAAAGCATGACAAAAGTTGTAATAAAAATGTTTAACAATTTATAAACTACCCCCCCAGAAAAACATATGCAAACATAAAAAAAAGAAAACGGTTGAAGATTTAAGAGATTCAGACAAGGGCTAATTGTATCCTGTTTGGTCCAGCACCCAACTTACTAACAGATAACAATGTTGCATTGTTGTATTCTTCTTGGATTAACTTCCATCATTTCCGTCTATCTACCCACCCCTCCTAGTTTGGTTATTAAGCCTAGAAGCGCACTAAAGAATATTAAAACTAATATTCCCTAGTTGCTTACACATCTCAACTTAATGTTCAAGAGGCATTGGATGATCTATTTTGTTTGAAGGTATGAACATAAAGTAAATCTTAGGTTGCTTATTTAGACTCAGGATTAGCGTCAACTAAACCAAACATGACTTGAACAAGTAACACATAATGGTCTAGCACTGGCTCTTCGGATAGTAATCTTGGTTTTTGTTCTGGTCTAGCTGCATCAAGACCAATGTTTTGTACTGATGTCCCCAGTTCTACTTCTCCTCCTCCTACTGTTTGTACTACTAGCTCTTTTTCGGACGCTGCAGCCCCAATATCATGTAATTACTATTATTAACTATTAATAAAAATTCCTCTTTTACCCCCAAAAAAAAAAATAATGGCTTCAAGTAAACCTCTTGATTAATTGAAGTTGATTAGGTCATAGATATATTGAAATTATTAGAATACAGAAATGGTATCTAGGTGACAAATAATTGATTATTGTATTGAAAATTAATTTAAGTATGATAAAAATTAATTTGAAATGCGCTCAAAATTAAGAATGCTTAAAATAGTTTTAACATTCTGAAAATTAACTGAATAGGTTGGAAGTTGATTAAAGTATGCCTAAACTTAATTTAATATGCTGAAATTTATTAGAATATGCTAGAACCTAAACTAATATACAAAAAAAATAATTTTAATATGCTGGAACTGGAATTAATATATTCAAATTAATTAAAATATGCTGAAAAATAATTTTAAAATGTTGAAGAAAATCAAAATATGCTGAAAAATAAAGTAATATGCTGAAATTAATGTAAATATGCTGGAATTTTTTTTAATATGCCGGAACTAATTAAAACATGCTAAAAGATAGTTTTAATATGCTAGAAATTAATTAAAATATGCTAGAACTTAGTTTAAAATGTTGTAAATTAGTTAAATACGTTGAGAATTAATAAGACATGCTGAAAAATAAATAAACATGCTAAAAATAAGTAAAATGCTGAGAAATAGTTATAATACTGTCACGACCTGATTTCTCAAGTCATGATGACTCTTACTTTATCCTACCAGTAGGCAAGTCAAGTCATAACCCTGAACAAGAGGTAACGAACTAACAGGCAAAAACCAGAAAAGATCAGATATAAATGATAATAGTAGTAATAATAAATGAAAAAAAGGACAACCTATAAAATATATCAAGAACAAGAGAAGGAAGAGGTAAAAAATGAATCCCTCCCAAGATTTGGTAAGAGTAGTACGAGAACCACTACTGAAATATAACGAAGTACTAGACAAAATCTAAAATATAAACAATATGTACAAAGTAGTCTCGAGTACAAATGACTATAATGGAACAGATGAAAGGAGGATCATCCTTGGACAATAACAAGCTCACCCTGCTCCGAATCAGTACTGAAAAATAGGAGTGATATCAAAGTTGACTGCTAGTACTCAAATCTGTATCAGGAAAAAGATGCAGAAGTATAGTATAAGTACCAAAGCAATGGTTACTCAATAGGCATCATCGTCTGACTGAGCTCATATATAGAAAAGTATAACTAAAATACAAAGCTATAGTCTAAGTCAATAGTTAATAGGGATAAAAAGGTAAAAAGCTATCAAGCTATACACATGCACTAAAGGAATAAGTAAAACTGATACATAAAGATTAATAATGCAGTAACAAGAAGGCAACTCAAATATAACCTAACTGGACCCCTATAAACCCACTAACACTGAAGAAGATAATTAATCCAATCGTGCCACCATAAGCCGGTAGGAAACACAAGAAGTAAATTAAAGAAAAGCATAAATAATCTGTAACTAAACCAATCCCAAGAAATCATATTAGACATCCAGATGTGCACCAAGCTTGAACCAATACTAATGGATAGTAACGAGAGGCCAGACGTCGGGCTTGAACCGATAGTAGTGGATACTAACAAGAGGTCATCTAACGGACTTAAATAAAAAATAGTAGGTAATAAGGAGAGGCCACATACATGATATACAATAGAACTCATATTCAGATGTCATACTCGAATTGGAACTCAGAGGAATCACAACTCCCACAACAACAGTAATCTATACCAGAACTGCCAGATAATATCATAATTAGATGTCTGACTCAAATCAAAACTCATGGTAACCAAACCCAATTGTAAAATTAAAATCCAAACCATGCCATAACATAGTAAAAAATGGTGCCAAAATTCACAATAAATAACAGAAATAAAGTATATGTTGGCCCTGAATCGTAATTGAAATACATTTAAAAATATATTTGCATAACTTAGTTAAAAATTGATAAATCCAAGGTTTCGCAACTTAATACCACCCCCTAAGCTCATAAATAATACATCATACTAAAAGATAACGGGACTAAAATTTACTTAAACAGAGTCCTAACCTGATAAATATGATATGAGATACTTCGAATGATATTCAAACCACAACTACCTGTCTAAAACTAGCATAAGAGCACACAATCATCATAAATAAGCTCAATCTAAAGATTGAATAAATGTAGTCTACCTGGATGCCAAAGCTAAAACATCTTTTCTAGAAGCTTCCTAATAGTGCCTCACTAGAATTCGAGCTTGAATAACTTGATGTAACCAATTGATTTTCTTTAGGAGATCAAATATAATGTCAATATATATATTTTTTTGAGAAGGAAAAGAATGAAAAGTGCTAAAAATTATCAATATTATGAGCCATAAAAGTAACAGTGATAATGGTTACTTAAAATTAGTATTCATAGACAATGGTTGGTATTATATAACGAGCAAGTGGTAGAATGTAAAGCAATGAACATTGTTGTTATCTTACAATATTTGTTGTGCACCCACTTCACCTCCACGTGGAGTTGAGGTCGCAACACCAAAATCTTTTTTAATCACATTATGTATATATTTGAGTATTGCATAGGTTCGTGGTAAAATAAATACAATATTTTGAATATACCATAATTAATAAAAAATTATTTATAATAAGACCTCTATCATATAATAATAATAATAATAATAATAATAATATAATAATAATAATAATAAAAATAATAATACTTTAACATACCTAGATTCACTATCTCCGCTTAAAACTATTTATAAAGTAATATAGATATGTCATAAGTAAATAATTTTATACATATCAATACATTTTAGGAGGGTAATAAATTATATTTCTACCAACTATTAATTTAGACTAAATATTCCATAATATATTTGGTACACTAAAATTATTCAATGAATCAGACGAAAATCAAACTATTAGTCCCATCAATTCATAAATAACTTGGAACAATTATAAGAAAGCTCTAGATGTCGGAAATACTTGAAAATAAGGGAAATGAGTTTGAGGGTCATTACAACATCCACTACTAAAAGAAATTTCATCCGCGAAAGTAAAGGATAAGGAAATGCTTGAATGCTTAAACAAGTAGGGATACTAGGCCTGCACGCCATGCTTAGTCTCCCAGGTAGCCTCCATAATTGGACGATGATTCCATTGCACCTTAACTACTGAGATGTCCCTGGAGCACAGCCGTTTCACTTTTCAGGTCAAAATAGACACCGTCTTCTCTACAAATGCTAACCTTTTGTCCAGTTTAACTAAGTCCCTTTGAAGCATGTGCGATGTATCTAGAATATACTACCGAAACATAGATACATGAAACACCGAGTGAATAACTGAAATGGAAGGATTAAATGCCAACACATATTCTACCTTCCTAACTGTCTGTAGAATCTCAAATGGTCCAATATACCTGGGGATAAGCTTACCCCTCCTCGTGAAACTTATCACACCTTCATGGGTGATACTCGTAAGAAAACTTTATCACCAACTCTGAACCTTAATGGATGATGTCTATGGTCAGTATAACTCCTCTGTCTACTCTAAGCTACTATAGCCTATCTTGAATGACCTTAACTTAGTCTAATGACTCATGAAGTAGATTGATGCCACTAGGCCTAGCCTCAGAAGTCTTGAACCAACCAACAGGAGATAGACATCGCCTACCATACAATACCTTAAATAGGCTATATGATTGTTGGAATGGAAGCTATTATTATATGCAAACTCTGCCAAAGGTAGAAACTGGTCCCACTGACCCCCAAAATCAAACATACACAAGTGTGGAGCATGTCTTTTAAGACCTGGATAGTTTGCTTTGACTGCCCATCATTTTGGGGTGAAATGTGGTGCTAAGATCAACCTGGGTACCTAACTCCTCTAGAAATGTTTTCCAAAAGCTAGAAGTAAATTGAGATCCTCTATTTGAAATGATTGACACAGGTACTCCATGTAAGCTAACTACCTAGTGAATACAAACATGAGATAACTTCTTGGCACTTAGAGAACTCAAACGAGGATAAAATAAGCAGACTTAGTGAATCGATCTACGATAACCCAAATACTATCAAACCATAGGAAGTGTGAGGAAATCCATACACTAAATCCATCAAAACTCACACCCATTTCTGCTCGGGAATGATAGATGCTGAAAAAAATCCACCAGGTCTTTAATGCTTGGCCTTTACCTACTGACAACAAAGGCATCGATCCACAAACCCTTCTATATATTTTTGTATACCACTTAACCAATAGTGCTTCCATAAATCCCTATACACCTTAAATGTCCTAGGATAAATAGAATACCAAGATTTATCCACCTCAGAATAATCAATGGAATCAAGTCTCCAATCCTCGTAACATAAATACGATCCTCAAACCTAAAAAAACTATCAAATCCAATGTATCCCTCTTGGACTTAGCTCTCCATACCCATCCTTGAATGCTATGAAGGTTGCTATCCTCAAACTGGCGACCTTGAATCTACTCCAACAAGGTAGATCTAGTCACAACATAAGTAATAATCCTCCTAGGGTTAGAGATATCCAAGCAAACCATCAAGTTAGCTAAGAACTAGATGTCCAAAGCCAACATCCATTGAGAAACTGAAAGAAAGGCTAAAATACCCATAATCACCGCCTTTTGGCTCAAGGCATTCGCTACCACATTAATCTTACCTAGATGGTAGAGAATAGAGATATCACAGTCCTTCAATAACTCAATTCATCTATGCTGCCTTGAATTAAGATATCTTTGGGTCATAATATACTAATGACTACGATGATTAGTGAAGATCTCACAACAAACCCATACAAATAATGTCTAATTCCTAACCAAAAATACTACCACTATAAACTCTAAGTCATGAATGGGGTAGTTGCGCTCATGCACCTCGAGCTGCATCGATGCATATGCAATAACACGGCTCCACTACATCATACCACACCCTAAACTAATACCAAATATATCATAGTAGACAGTAAAAACCTCGCCCTCAACTAAAAGAGTCAGGATATAGGATAAAGTAAGCAAATCCTTGAGCTTTAGAATGCTTGCCTCACAACTCATAGACCATTAAAATAGAACCTCTTTCCTGATTAATCTAGTCATATGGGATACAACAGATGATAAAACATCGATAAACTACCTATATTAACCTGCTAATCTAATAAAACTATGAATCTCACTAGGAAATATAGGCCTATCCCAATAATTAATAGTTTCAATTGTCACTGGATCCACCATAATACCATTCTTGGACACTATGTGGCCCAAGAAAGCTATAGACTCAAGCAAGAACTCATACTTTGAGAACTTGGAATAAAGATAACCATCTCTCAAAGTATGGAGCACAGTCCTCAAATGGTGTTCATGATGCTTCCTACTCCTTGAATATACCATAATGTCATCAATGAACACTATCATAAAAGAGTCCAAATACGGGATAAACACACAGTTCATCAGATCCATAAAAGTTGTTGGGGAATTAGTCAACCCAAAAGACATCACCAAAAACTCATAATGACCATAATGAGTCCTAAAGGCTGTCTTAGAGATATCTGCAGCCCTAACTCTCAACTGATGGTAACAAGACCTTATATCTATATTAGAAAACATTGATTCACCTTTAAGCTAGTCAAACAAGTCATCATTACGAGACATATGATACTTATTCTTCATATTTACCTTATTCAATTGCCTGTAGTTGATACACATATGCATAGAACCACTTTTTTTCTTCACAAACAAAATTAGAGTGCCCTAATATAATACACTTGATCTGATAAAACCCTTACCCAAAAAATCCTAAAGTTAAGTATTCAGATCCTTTATCTCCACAGAAGGCATATGATATGGATCCATAAAAAGAGGTCGGGCTATTGGCTTGATGTCAGTAATAAAATCTATATCACGCTCAGAAGGAAGGCCAGGTAGGTTGTTCAGAATTATATTTCGAAACTCACAAACAATAGGAACAGAGTCAAATAATGGTCTCTCATCACTAACATCAATAACTTTCATAACCTAAACCAGGGCCTGGCTATGATGGGTATCTTAAGTCTAATAAGGACCGGAGACCAACCCCTGCACCCAACCAAACAGAAGACAAGACCCCCAACAATGGATGAATTTTGAACATATAACAAGATAGCATAAGATAAGCTCAAAGAATTTAAGATATGGTTATAACCAACCAATGCCACCATCCAAGTCCATAGTAATATCCACAAAGCCTCTAACAAAATGGAAAACCAATCTAAATAAACCAATCTAAGTCGGGACATGCCCCCAACTCTAACAATGACAATGACAATGATAATATTAATGATAGTGTAAACACTTCAATTCTAGTTTATATAAGGGAATTGATGAAATGACCAAGTCTTTCAGAAATGAAATCTCACCACTTTACCATTAATGATCGATGAACCAAGCCAATACCTAACACTGTGTATAAAAAGTAGAAGTATCCTCGATTCCTGCATCGCATGGTGATACAATGTCCCAAGATGGTTAGTGGATTGAGCACTAGCTTGTAACTTAAGGGTAGGGGATAAAATAATGTGGAGATCCACATTTCAAAATCAATCAAAAACCAATACAAAAAATCATAAATATATATAAACATGTCATGCCGGGAAAGAGAACAATGATTAGAATGAGGTAAAACTTTATCTTGGACTATGTAGCACAACTTTCATAAACAAGAACCCATGGGCTATATCAGTGTTCAGAGATATGACCACATCATCGCATTATGCACTAATGCGATGCGATGCGGGCTACCAGTGAGTCGTATCTTTGATGCGGTGCAACTTGAGAATTGCGGGTGCATCAAACCCTATTGCGTGATGTGATACGATGGGTGATGCGATGCGATACAATCACATTATGGATTTTTTTTATTTTTGGAAAATGTTTTAAATTAAAAAAAGGGTTGGAAGTGAATTTTTTATGGGCAATTTTAAATTAAAAAAAAGGGTCAAAAGTTTAAGAAAAGATCGATTAAAAAGTTTATGATTTTTTTGACCTGCTTCTCTCTTCTTCAATTCTCCACTGAAGCTGCGCTGCAACAACTCTTTCTCTATTAAACTCTGACCAAGTACTAACAGGTGAGTTTCTTCTTCTTTTTTCTTCTTTCTTTATCCTTTTTTTGCCTTCTTCTCCTTCTTCCTTTTTCTTTTTATACTCTATTTTTTTCATACACTGATTCCCTTTTTTTTTGAATTTTCAACCTATACTCTATTTTTTTCTCCACTGAAATTGTATTTTTTGGATAGAGCAGCTGCTGCTACTTCTTCTTATACTTTGTTTTTTTTTTATAGCTCCGATGCCCTATTTTTATTCTCCACTGTTGCTTTTTTTTTTCAACCAATGCTCTGCTTTATGTTTTTCCTTTTAATTGTGATTTTTATATAATTTATTTTTTTATGTTTTCTTTACAGGAATTTAAAAAATTTTGATCCGGCTTTAAAATATGGTAAAAGGGAAAATGAGACCAATAGTAATAAAGTCACATGTATTTTTTGTGGAACTGATTTGTTGGTGTTTCATTAAACCTTTTGCTTAAATATATTGTGTTTATTGTTGATTATATAGTTGTTGTGGTCTTTTCAGTTATAACTTACTATTCGAAAGCTCTATAGGTATTTTTTTAATTAAATTGCACTTCACTTCAATGATGCGGTTGCATCGCATCACACATCGCCTAATGCGTGATGCAGAGCTTTGTTGTTTTTTTTCACATCACACTTTCCTGAACACTAGGCTATCTGGGTTTATCTCTCTCTGCTGAAAGGGTCCCAGTGCGTGTTAGCTGAATTAACCAGAGGTATCAAGGAATACAAGGGAATGCATCGACCCCATGTCAGTCCAAGATATAAATATATCAATAGTGTGAACCTACACACAGGTCATCAAAACCCAAACCTCATGTCGACAAACATGAGTTTACAGTACACGTCATCCAAGACCCACACTTTCACGGCTTCGCTACATGAACCCCATTAAGACCAATTTAAAGCAAAGTTTCATGACATGACTAGAATTAAGGCCCGACCGTGTCGGGTATATCAAGTTTAACCAGCACCGATACCCTATGTTAGATGAATTCCAAGCATATATCAAGATAAGAGAATATTAATTTAAATACATTATGATAACTTTATGACAAAAACCAACCACCAACAACCAAACAGCCAACCAATACCAATATCAATACCGATACTGATACTGCACATGTCCACATTAGTCCGATAAAGCCTCTAATTGAAACCAAAAATATCCAATCGGGACATGCACCCAACCATAGCCAAATCCAAAACCAAAGAAAATTATAAAGACATAAAGAAATCAATAACATGAAATGGGGCCTTTCGAAGTATGGAAGCTCACCACTTCAGTCTGACTCACGAGCTGATCTCGAATCCTTGTCAAAGTGTAGAAGAAGTAGAAGTATGGCCAGTTCTTGCATCACTTGGGGATACAACGTCTGAAGATGGTTATCAGGGTGAACGCTAGCATGTAACTCCAGGATAAGGATAAAATAATGCCATCAACTCAAACCAAGTCAAACTAAGGCATATGTACACATCCATAAACATCTATGTACACACACACACATACACACACATATATATATACATACACGCACACACACATATATATATACATACACACACACACACACATATATATATATATAATGCTAGGATAAGGAATGGTATTAGCATGAACTTTAAAACTTTAACTTGAGTTTGTGTAGCTTTACCATCACAAATCCACGCACGGTCTATATGGGTCCAGTGTTACCCCCTAAATGTGCCCAAAAGAGTGTTAGCCGCATAAACTGAAGATATCATAGATGACCATGGATTCTCCTGTACCCTTCTCCCTTTATGATACATATATATGAATATACACTAGGGGATTCTCTTATACCCCACTAGTACATGGTCATCAAGACCAACCGTCATGTCGGCAAACATGAGCTTCCAGAATAAGTCCTTCGAACTCACACCTTCACAACTAGCTATAACAACTTCCATTATTTCCCAATTAAAACATGTAACACATAATACAACTACCGATTTTAGGAGTCAAACATTAAGGCATTATTAAGTGGCATCATTATACTGATCATAGCTTGCAAGTGATTTCACTAGCTAACACTTAGAAGATTCCCATGCACACCACAGACTCCATTATTAAAATAACTTGGGGGAATCCGGTGTACCCTATAAGGTTTTCATACCATTCTTAACCAATTAATCATTTATGATATGAATTAGTTTCAAGAAACAAACCAAACCAAGTAATAAGGCATAAACCAAATCAATTATGCAAGTGGGTTGAGGTTGTACCAATTTCCATACCAAACCAATTAATTTGGGGATTTCTTTGTATCCCTATTTCCATCCACCATTCCCATGCACTCGAATGCATTTATCAACCATTAATTTAAGCACAATGGTTTCATAGATATCATGGAAAAGCATTTAAACAATTTATATTAAAAACCCTCAACCTATAGATTATAACCCAACATCAATATCCCATGATAAGTACTTTAAATCACATGATTTTACAAAATTGACAATAAGGGAAGAGTAACAAGCCTGAAATACTAAGAAATTTAGAGAAGAAGGCACCCTTAGAACTCTAGATGACCACTTTCTTTGCAACCCTAGCCTTAACTTGAACAAAATGTTTGAGAGACAATTTGGGAGTGTTTTAAGACCCAAGAAAATCTTTAAGTCGTGGGGTCCAAGGGGTTAGAGTGGGAAATTTCCAGAGTGCCCTCAATTTAAAAACTAAAAAAGTATCGACTTTGACTATGAGTCAACCCTTGACTCGTAGACACCTCTTACGACTCGTCACCATGAGTCATAACCAAGGCAGTACCACCTAGGCACCCTACACTATAATCCTTATGACTCAACCAACCAACCATTAATGAGACCCTATAACTCGTAAGGTCCAGTCATAGTCAACACAAAACCCAAATTGAGACTTACACTGGACACCCTACGATTACACCTTATGACTCGTAACATATACATATGGTTCTTAGTAAGCCATTCGTACTAAAAGAAGAATCAAGGTACAAAATTTCATGATTTCGTTACGACATCCTAACGACTCATCACACATCTTTATGACTCATTTCATTAAGTCGTACCTAGAATAAAAACTTCAACACCCCTCACTAGTCACCTTATGATTAGGATCTCCTGACTCGTAAGGACACTCTATGACTCATGAGGTTAAGTCTTAACCAAGGCAGTGAGCTCAAAGCTTAAGGAATTTTCAAGGGCCAAGGATTCAGAGTGTGTCATCTCACATAAACCATTTATTAACCAATGAACCAACCATTAAGGCACACTATGGGTATCATCATACCCTTACACTTCCAAGCTCATCTCTATGCCATAACAATTAAATTAACTCAGGGGATGTCTCGACTCCCTTTGTTCATTAAATCAAATCATGGAAAAAAATGATTTCAAAATCTATGTTCATTATTTTAATCAATTATGCAATGCAATAACGAAGGTGAGTAAGTCCAACCAAGTGAGAATTTCACAATTTAAAGTCAATTACATAAGTGGTTTGAGGGAAACACAATTATTCAAAACCAATTCTAATTTCAAAACACCAATTTGGGGGAAACCATGATCCCTTTATTTATTCACTATACCCATGCACCCCACAAGTTTAAAACCATTAATAAAGCTTAAACAATGCATAATAAATCATGGAAAAACAATCTAGGAATCAACGATGTCAAAACCACTAACCTTGACAAAACCTACATTCAAATCACAATTTAAACAATTTAAAACACATGATTTTTGTAAATTAAGAATTAGGTAAGAGTAACATGCCTAAAATACCAAAGTTTATAGAGAGAAATGAACCCTTGAGTCCTCAAATGACCAAATTCTTGGAAACCCTAAGTATCTTGACCTTGGAGAGTTTAGGGAGCAGAGAACGTGTTTTGATTGTGTTATGAATGAGAATTAACCCCCTTGAGTGCTTTATGGACGTGGGGTCTAAGTAAGGGAATAGGGGAATTAACCAGAATGCCCTTAATGAAATGACTAGAAATATATTGCCCAGTCACTACGGGTCTTCTAACGACTTGTTACGACTCCTTATGACTCGCATCCTCGAGTCATTGTCAAGACAGTACCCTTAGGCACTCCCACTAGTCTGTCTATGAGTCATACCTTAAGACTCGTAACCAGTCCTTACGACTTGAATGTACCACCCATTATCATGACAAAAACTTTTTGAGGCATACACTGATCACTTTATGACTTATCATGGGACCTTACAGCTCGAAGGTCCTAGTTGTAGTCATAGAAAAATCTCTAGGCCTACCTACTGGCCAGGATAAGATTGGGTCCTTAAGACCCATCAAGACTCCCTACGACTCGTAAGGAGAGTTGTAGTCTAGGTAGTGAGGATAAAATTTTAGAAATTTTCAAGGACCAAAAATTTGGGGTGTTATATTCTCCCCCCTTAGGATCATTCATCTTCGAATGATGAGAAGAGGTATCCCTTAGCATAATTTAACATAGAAATATACCCACTCTTATCTTTAGAAAAGACAAAAACAAAGAGACCAAGGAATTTACAATTTTCTTTAATAAAGTTAGAAAACAAAGATGCTAAGGAATACACATACCTCTTGCACGATCATCCGGAGCAGGAAACAAGAATGTGTATTTGGCTATCATGTCCTATTCAGTACCCTAAGTGTCCTCTTTAACCTTATGGACCCTCCATAGAACCTTTACCAGCCACGTCCTTAGTCCACAACCAACGGACTTGCCAATCTAAGATCTACCAGGACTTCCTCCTACAACAAGGAACACGAAACACCAACACTCTCTAAAGGGACTACCAAGGAAGGATCACCCACACACTTATTCAACATCAAAACATGGAAGACAGGGTTAATTCAACTCAAACTCGAAGGCAACTCCAACTCATAACCCACCTTGCCTACTCGCTTCAAAATACGTATGAAAAAACATAACGAGGACTTTGCTTTCACTTCTTTCAAAACTGCATTATTCCCCTTCATGGGAGACACCTTCAAGAATACCAAATCACCCTCATCAAACTCCAAGTTCCTTCGCCTTATGTCTACATAGGACTTTTAGTGACTTTGAGCAATCTTAAGCCTATTCGGAATCACATTCACCTTCTCCATAGCATGGTGAACCAAGTCAGTACCATACAATATATTCTCACCAACCTCAAACTACACAATAGGGGACCTATATCTCCTACCATACAAATCCTTAAGCGAAGCTATCCCAATACTAGAATGATAGCTATTAATATAAGTATATTCTATGAGAGACAAATAGTCAACCCAACTACCAACAAAATCGATCACATAAGACCTTAGCATATCCTTCAACGTCTGTATCATTCTTTTTTCTTATCCATCTATTTACAGGTGGAAGACATGGTGATAAGGTTCACCTTAGTCCCCAAACCTCTCTGAAAGGACTGCCAAAAGTGAGATAAGAACTGAGTACCTCAATAAGATATTATGGAAACTTGAGCACCATGCAACTTCACGACCTCCTTAATAAAGAGCTTAGTGTAATTCTCTGCCAAATAATTAGTCTTCACTTGCAATAAGTGAGCAAACTTAATCATCCTATCAACAATGACCCAAATGGTATCAAACTGATGGCGAGACCATAGAAAACCAGCAATGAAATCCATATTAATCACTTCCCATTTCCATACATCTAATTCAATCTCTTGAGAAAACCTACTATGCCTCAATTGCTCCACCTCCACATGCTGACAAACCAAGCATTAGCCACAAAGTTGGCCACATTCATTTTTGGTTATTCCATTAATAAATCTTTTAAATCATGGCACATCTTCATTGAAACTGGATGAACAGTGTACCTCGACTCATTATCCTCAACCAAGATCCTCTCTCGCAGCTTATCAACATCAGGAATATATAATCTACCTTGGTACCTCAAGACACCATCACCACCAATCTTAAAAGCCATTCTCTTTTAGTTACCTACATTATCCTTGATTTGCATCAAGACAGGATCCATGACCTATTTCTCCTTCACCTCATCCCCCAAAGATGACTTTACTACCTCTTGCACAGGACACCACCATCCTCAGAGTCTAAGAGATGAACTCCAATATTAGCTAAGAGGTGAATATCTTTTACCAAGCCTCAATTCTCCTCATCAACATGAGATAAGATTCCCATAGATAACCTACTAAGAGCACGAGAAACTATGTTATCCTTACCTGGATGATAATAAAGACTCATATCGTAGTCCTTGGGTAACTTAAGCCATATTCTCTATCTGAGATTTAACTCTTTTTAAGTAAACACATACTACAAGCTCTTATGATCAGAATAAATTCTCCCACTATTTTTGAGCCTACTTAAATCTCTGAAATACATTTATCCACTTGCACATCAACATGAAATTCAAGCCTATCTTTAAAACTATAGCCTCGTGTAAAACTAGCATGCAACAATCTTTTGTTAAAATAAAACATTTACTCTCTCCCTTCTAAGCAACTACTCATCACTACATCATTTCATAAGGAGAGTTCATTAATGGTTAAAGAATGAGGACCTGAAGTATGAATGACACTATACTAAACTTGTCACTTAACTGAGGTTTGAGGAATAGAACTTCAATATCCTGGATTTTATCCAAAGATCTAAACTGAGGATATACATGATAAAATCCGAATTTAGCTGATCATTGAGAGTGTAGCAGGAGTCATGGGAACTGAGCATACTATAAAATATCAGTACATAATTTATGAGCTGCATGACCAGATTTGGAGTTTTTGTATTCATAAAACATGATTGATAACATTAAGTTAACTAGAACTCCTTTTACTAGGAATGGTAAGAGTATTTAATTTTTGATATTGTGCATGACTATGAGCTATGATCATAGAACTGACATGTAAGGCATGAGAAGATATCGTGATGGATGAAGTAATAAACTTTGCACTGAGGTAAAGATAGGTTAGGCATCAACCTCTCCTACTGCTTCTCTACACGTACTAAAAGTACTACTAAAATCTAAAAGTCTGACTTGGTTACTTGTTCTACCATCTCCCCTTTTGCTTAAAGCCATTATTCTAAGTCTGTGAGCCCCTTAATAAATTCTAAATTGAACTAAAACCACTTTACTCTAGAGCCTAAGACATAACAATACTCATAAACACTAAACTAATTCTGAAGTACTACACCTGATAATGTAAGTTATACTGCTAGTACTTTATTGTGATACATAATTCTTAGCTTTCTATTGCCCCAACAATCATCATAGAGCAACCTCAACACAGACTAACTTAGAATTCTCAACTTTTGTTCCTTCTACTAGCTTAATCTTCAATGATTCGAACTTAAATCAACTGAAGTTGAGGTACTACCCCTTCATTTAATGATTGGCCTATTAGGAAATTGAATTGGAATGACTTTATTACTAAAATTAACTAAAAGAATTTCCTAAAATACTGTAACCAAGTAATATCTGTATACTCGTCTGGCTGGAATAGATTTACCTACTAAGGTAAGTACTAAGAAAAGTACTATTAAGATTTCTAGTCTAACTTAAAGTTCACTGCTATGTAAGGAGTTACAAAAGATCGAGAAGCTCTTGGATCTAATAAGGTTTGAATATGTAAATAGAAGATTTGTAATATACATGTGATCACATTAGGAGAACTTTCCTGATCTTGACTAGACTAAAGTGGATAAAGCTTGTTTAGGCATTGCCCACTGGCGGCACTGGATATGGCACCCTGCTGATTCGAGCAACTCGAATAAGCTGAAGGACTATTGTATCATCCTAGTGAACCTGACTGAGGACAATCTCTGGCTCTATGTCCTGTCTTACCACACCCAAAACAAGCATTGCTACAAGATCTACACACTCTCTTATGGTTTTTACCATATTTTTTGCAAAGCGGATTAGTACAGACACCTTCCCCCCCACCCTATGACTTAGAGCCTGGTGCTCTATCTCAACTGTCATTCTTAGACTTAGGCACTGACGTTTTGACTGAAGGCAAAAATGGGGCTAAGAATCTCTAACAAAACTAGGAATGGTTACTACCCCCTAATCTTGACTTAGAATAACTTATTCTAACCCTCTTATTCTTTCTCTCTTTCTTCCTATGCTCCCCTTCTTTAATCTACTGAGTGCGAGTCAAAAAACTAGGTAGGAAATTAGCCTAAAAATTGTTCTAAGCAACTACTGAATAAGCTGATGTAGTGAAAGCAGCTCTAAATTAAGTGTGAGAGACATGCTCATTCATATAATCTGCCTGAATGGGCGGGGGAGCTAGCTGGTTTTTATTACTTTTTCCATTAGCTTTTCTAGGAGGCATGTTCTGAAAGCGTAAGAAAGAAATGAATTAGACTGAGAGTTTAATGTGAGCTCATGATCACTCACACGGCATGAACACTGAAAGAAGGGAAACTCTTTGTAAAAGATCTCATATCCTCCTATCCATAAGTGTGGCGCGCTATACACCCATGCACAAGAATTTACTTGATTCAGCTTTCAGATTATCTAGGACTCTTTTGAACCTTAGATTCTGTACCAAGTTTGTAATGCCTTAAGTTTGTACCACGGATGCTACATGGTTCTTATGACCCCAAAGGATCATAAGCTAAACTATGACTGATATCTGCTGTGAGCACTGAATAATAATACTGAAATAAATATGTAATTAGGATGAATTTCCATAAGGTTCAAAATATAAATACCGATAAATAATAACATTTGGTAAAAATTCTAAAAACTAAATACTTTCTGAACTGGTTTAGTCTGAAAGCCTCTAACTAAACTGTCTGAACATGGAATTGAGGGGACAAGCCCCCAACAAACTCCGACTGCTGAACTACTAATAAATTGAAATACTGAAATAAAGTATGCCCTTAATAGATGAGGACTCACTACTAAATCTATAAATGCTGACTGGATCTGTCTAAGGGCGGTTGGGAACCTGAGCATTTGAACCTATGATATAAGACATCATAGCACAAAAAGAAAGTATACGTCAGTACGTGGAATGTACTGGTATGCTAGATAAGGTAAGCTGAATGTAAGGATTCATATACATGAATAATAACTGACTGAATGCTATAGAGTAACCAAATATGAGAGCACATGGATAACTGACACTACTGTAAATATTGAGTATGTAATACTGTGCACATACATATATATATACTGTATCTGAGCTTTTCTGAAGATAATTACTGAGTTTTGATAATTGAGTAACTGATATCTAAAGTTATTGATAACTAAATTACTGATACTGAGCAACTGTGTTTGACAGTCCTGATTTTGTAGAACTGAATTGAATTTTAAACTTAGACTAAAACTGAGACTATTGGAGATAATCATCTAATCGATAGGCCCTAAATTTCAGCTGATAGAGGTCCAACCTGTGACCCTAGTTAGAAGGGTGCTAATATGGTGCCACGGGTACTAACACTGGTTTTGAGTTAACCCTAACTAATAGGAAGACATTTTTTCAACCCTCACTAACAGGAAAACTCATGAGAGATGTGTCAACCCTTATCTAGTAGAAAGTCATCCCAACCTACGCTGGCTACATAGTTCTGTAACTCAGGAATTGCTAGGGTCAAACCCTATACTAATAAAAATTACCCCATACCTAGGTTCACTTGGTGCTGAATCCTACTCCCAACTAAAGACACGGTTCTAATCACTTTCACTAAGTTCTATAACTAATCGAGTACTACTGATCGTGACATGACTGATATTATTCTGTAACTGATACTAGCTCTAGGTAAACAGCTAGATTGTTGGGCATTAAATACCCCCAATACTCAATAGTATAAAAAGAAAGGCATAGCATAATCTTGAATAACATAACAATGTTCACTTGGTCATAATTCATTCATAGATGCCTTTCATCAAATACTTGTAATGCATTAACATGTACATGAATGGGGAAGGCATATTAACATGCTATAAAGGCATTATTTCATTCTCATGGACAATTTATATAACACATGGGAGACATAGCTGAATCATTAAATCATAAACACATAGGGTTGACATTGTTTCAACAATCAACTTGCAAACTAAAGGGTTTATCATCAATATCATGTAAATCAACACTTACTAGGATCAATTCTTGAAACTTGTAATTTAAATCATGGCTTAAAACTCAAAAATAACATGAACAAGAATTCAATTCAACTCAATCATGAAAATTCATAAATACACAATCTTTGTACTTTTGAAAAGGGTTCTTGGACTTTATGGATAAAAAAAGCCCATGAATGAACACCTAACATACTTGAATCTTATGGATTCGTGAAGTTCTTGAAGGATTTCTTTAGTTTGTTCTTAATTTCTTGAACTAAGGTTTTTGCCTCTTTAGAGAGAATGTTTTTAAAATTTAGAGAAATGAAGGAATTAATGATATAATAGGGAATTTAGGGCATAATTTCTTGTTTAAAGATGTTTGGGGTCATGGAAAAAGACCTTATTATCCCTAGAAGGTTTTTGGTTTTCGTTACTGAAAACCCGATTTGGGCCCCTGGCACGATGTAGTACAATTGCATCATGCCATTGGAAAGTGGATAATTGGGAACTAGGCTAATGGCGCGATGCGGCACCATCACGGTGCCTCACTGGATGGTAAACTGGGCCTTGGCTTGACGTGCCATTATCATGGAGCAATACTGGAAAAGTGACTATTGGGAAATTGCCTGGTGGCGCGACATGGTGGTATCTCATTAGCTCACTGGAAAATGACTATTGCCATTTGGCTGATCTCTATGATACGTTGGGTGCCAATTTTGCAAACTTCTTTACAAAATATTCTATAACTCTTCGCCTGGGTATCATATTTGGGCTAATTTTATAACATTAGAAAGTTGACTGAATTTTCTATGCATTGGTAAGCTCTAAACTGAAAAATACTAAGTATTTCAAAAATTTTATATAGGATAACTCATGGACTGAGAGTTAGTTTAAGCTAGGGGAATATGGGGTATTACAATATCTCCCCCTGGGAACATTTGTCCTCGAATAAGACTGATAAGATGAGGAATAATGATAGACTAAGTTTACACACTGAACATGCATGCTAAAACATGACTACATGACTGAACTATTGACAAGATGAGTTCATATACTGAACATACATATATGATCCATCGAATACATAACTGAAGTTACTAATAACCTGAGTTTTCCTACTTAACATGCATATCTGATGTATGGAAGACATGATGAACTTATTCGTGAATGCATGACTAAATATACAATGGTAATAGATACCAAGTTTATAACTGTAACTAGACATATAATAAAGTAAAGCTAAGGAAAATAGTTACTTCAAGCTGAGAATACTAATGAACTTGAAATCATTTACTGAACATGTATGGATGAGAACATGAGAACATGACTGAGTCTGAAATATGATACATGAAATGAATATCATAGACTAAACTGATTCCTTGATAAATGCCTTGCCATGGGAATGGTCATATGGCTAAGATTTGAAATGAGAGAGTCAACTTATGAGTACCCATTACATCAAACTAGATCTTGTTACGTGAAGAGAAAATGGAAGGTTTAGGACATGAAAGCTCGAAAGTTATAGTGTATCTCCCTCTTGGGATATTACATCCCCCGAAGAATGCTGACTTGGTTGGGATTTTGAGGAAAAACTAAGATGATGCATGGGGTACCTACAAACTAAATCGTGACTAAATATCTGAGATCTAAAACTGAGGCATGATACATGAACTGTGCTGAACTCATAAATACTAGTATGCTCTATTATGGAACAATCATATTTACAAAACTGTGGATAGCACGACTGGGTGGAAAGATGGGGAAACCGAATGAACTTGTCCGCCTAACTGCTAAACTGAATTCCTGGCTTTACGAACTAACACATACTGAAACTTATACTCAACTGGAGAATTTCTTAACACTCTTTCTATAAAGTTCTACTGACTTTAGGGAGCAAGAAAATCTTTGCATGGTCTGAATAAGATATCTAAATAAGAAATTATAAGGCTCAAATTTTGTAATATGGAGCAAGGCCTATGAAACATCAGCTAAGACAGAGTTTCTAAGCCTCATGCACTGAAACTACTAACTTCCCATCCTAGCTAAATTTCTAAACTATTCTCTCAACTGTATTTTCTACTTCAACACTGTATTCTACTTAGGGATACTGAAAATATTTACATGGGCTTTGATAACTCTACCCACTGAGCTCTGAGCTGTACTGAATTTTCCCGCTATGTTCAAGCCCACTCAAATCTCCAAAATGTATTTAGCCACTTACACAACAACATGATATTCAAGCCTATCTTCATAACTATAGCCTCATGTAAAACTAGCAGGCAATAATCTTTTCTTAACATGAATATTTACTTTCTCACTTTTAAGTAACTGCTCACCACTATATTATTTCATAAGGAGAGTCCACAGAATGTTAAAACATTGGGACCTGAAGCAAGAATGGCACTATACCAAACTTGTCACTTAACTAAGGTCTGAGGAATAGAACATTAATACCCTTGATTTTATCCATAGATCTAAACTAAGGATATACTTAATGAAATCTAAATTTAGCTGATCATTAAGAGTGTAGTAGGAGTCATGGGAACTGAGCATACTATAACGCATGAGTACATGAGTCATGAGCTGTATAACCTGAGTTTGGAGTTTCTATATTCATGGAACATGATTTGTAACACTCAGTGAACTGGAACTCCTTATACTAGGAACAACAAGCGTACATGATTTTCGATATTGTGCACAAATGAGATCTATGATCATAGAGCTGACATGTAAGGAATGAGTAGATATCGTGAAAGCTGATGTACAAGACTTTGCACTGAGTTAAGGATGGGTTGGGCATCAACCTCTCCTACTGCTTCTCTACCCATATTGATATTATTACTAAAATTTGAAAGTCTAACTTAGTTACTTGTTCTACAATCTCCCCCTTAGCTTAAAGCCATTATTCTAAGTCTGTGAGCCCCTTAATAAATTCTAAATCAAACTAATACCACTTTACTCTAGAGCCCAAGATATAAAAATACTCATAAACACTAAACTAATTCTGAAGGACTACACCTGATAATGTAAGGTCCACTGCTAGTACTTTATTTTGATACACAATTCTTAGCTTTCTATTGCCCCAATAATCCTCATATAGCAACCTCACCACCGACTAACTTAGAATTCTCAACTTCTCTTCCTTCTACTAGCTCAATCTTCAACGATTCGAACTTAAATCAACTGAAATTGAGGTACTACCCCTTCATTTGATGATTGGCCCATCAAGAAACTAAAATAGAATGACTCCATTACTGAAATTAATTGAAAGATTTCCTAAAATACTATAACTGAGTATTTTTTGTATACTCATCTGGATGGAATAGATTTACTTACTAAGGTAAGCACTAAGAAAAGTTCTATTGAGATTTCTAGTCTGACTTAAAGTTGACTGCTATACAAGGTGTTACAAAAGACAAAGAAGCTCCTGGATCTAATAAGGCATGAATATATAAATGGACAATTTGTAACATACCAAAAACCACATCAGGAGAACTTTTCTAATCTTGTATAAACTATTTGGGCATTGCCTACTGGCGGCACTGGAACTGGCACCCTGCTGATTTGGGCGATTGGACTGAGCTTAAGAATGATTGTATTAACCTTGTGAACATGACTGAGGGCAATCTCTAAATGTATGTCCTAGCTTGCACACCCAAAACAAGTATCACTTCCAGCGCTACACACTCTCTTATGGTTTTTACCATATTCTCTGCAAAGAAGATTAGTACGAACACCCTTCCCACTACCCTGGAAAAGTGATAATTCAGAAATTGGTTGGTGGCGCGACATGATGATATTGCATTACCTCACTGAAAAATGTCCATTGCCATTTGGATGGTCTCCACAATGTGCTGGGTACCAATTTTACACACTGCTTTACAAAATATTCTATAACTCTTCTCCCGAGTATTAGATTTGGGCGAATTTTATATCGTTGGAAAGATGATTCAATATTCTACGCATTGGTAAACTCTAAACTGAAAAAATATTTAGTATTTTAAAAATTTTATATAGGATAACTCATGGACTGAGAGTTAGTTTAAGCTAGAGAAATACGGGGTATTACAGAAACATGGCTCTGATACTAAGCTTTCACAACCCGATTTATTAAGTCATCATGGTTCCTACCTTATCCTACAAGTAGGTAAGCCAAGCTATAACCAGGAATGATAGGTAATGGGATAATAGAACAAAACTAGACGAGGCCAAATATAAATGATAATAGTAGTAATAATAAGCAAAAATAGAAGGAAAACATATAAAATATATAAAAATTAGAGAATGAAGAGGACAAAAATATACAAATAAATCCCTCCCAAGACTTGGTAAGATCGGTACAAGAACCACTACTAAAAGATATTGAAGTACTAGACAGAATCAGAAATATACACAATATGTACAAAGCATTCTCAAGTACAAAAGACTATACTGGAATAGATGAAGGAGGATCAGCCTCAGACGATAGCAAGCTCATCCTAATTTGAATTAGTATTGGAAAAGCAGAGTCACATCAATACCATCGAATCTTCATTAGGATAAAAGATGTAGAAATATAGTATGAGTATAAAAGCAATGAGTACTCAGTAGGCATCATTGTCCTACTGAGCTCAAATACAAAAGAACTGTAACTAAAATGCAAAGGTGTAGTCTAAGTCAGTAGTTCATAGGAATACAAAAGTAGACAACTATCGAGCTACACAAATACGATAAAGGAATATCGATACAAAAAGTTAAATAATGCAGTAATGAAAAATCAAAGCAAACATAACGTAATCGGGCTCCCATAATCCAGCTAGGTACATTGAAGAAAACAATTAACCCAATCGTGCCCCCTACAAGCCGTTGGGACACACAAGATGTAATTTAAATAAAAACATAAATAATCCATAACTAAAACAATAACAAGAAACCATAATAGCCATCAAGATGTACACCAGGCTTGAACCAACACCAATAGGTAGTAATAAGAGTCCAGACGCCATGCTCAAACTGGTAGTGGTGTAAAATAGCAAGAGGCCGTTTATTGAATTTAAATCAGAAATAGTTGCTAATAATGAGAGGCCACATACATGATATACATTAGAACTACTAGTAAAATTTTAGACTCGAACTAAAACTTAGAGGAACCACAACTCCAAAAACAACAATAATTAGTACCAAAACTCCTAGATAATATCATAAGCAGTTGTCGGACTCAAACCAAAAATCATAGTAACCAGACTCAACTGTAAAATTTAAAACCCAAACCATGCCATAACCGATGCCAAAGTGGTGTTACAATTCCCAATAAATGACAAAAATAAAGTATATGTTGGCCCTGAACCATAACTGAAATACATTTATTTAAACATTCACAAAACTTAGTTAAAAAGAGATGAATCCAAGGTTTCGCAACTTAATACCACACCCTAATCTCATAAATACAACATCATACTAAAATATAATGGGATCAAAAATTATAAAACCGGGGTCATAACAAGATAAATAAGGCATGAGATATTTCGAAAGATATCCAAACCACAACAACCTATCCAAAACTAGCATAATATCACACAATTGTGGTAAATAAGATTAATTTAAAGATAGGGTAAGCCTATCCTACCTGAATTCCAAAGCTAAAATATCTCTCCAAAAAGCGTTTGAATAGTTCCCCACTAGAACCCAAGCTTGAATAACTTAGTTAAAATGATTGATTTTCTTTTAGAGATCAAATATAATGTCAAAGTATATACTTTTTTGAGAAGGCAAAGAGTAAAAAGTGCTGAAAATTATCAAGATTATAAGCCATGAAAGTAAAAACGATAATGGTTACTTAATATTAGTATTTGTCGATAATGATTAGTACTATATAATGGACAATTTGCAGAATTTAAAGACTTGAACATTGTTTTCATCTTACCATATTTGTTGTGCACCCACTTCACCTACACGCGGAGTTGAGCAGGCAACACTAAAATCCTTTTTAATAAAATTACGTACATATTTGTGTATTGTATAGGTTCATAGTAAAATAATTATAATATTTTGAATACACTATAATTAATAGAAAATTATTTCTAACAAAACTCCTATTATATAATAATAATAGTATTTAAACATATTTACATTCACTTTCTCAGCTTAGAATATTAATAAGTTATAAAACTATTTATAAAGTAATATAGATATATTATAACTAAAGAATTTTATACATATCAAAAATATTTTATTAGGGTAGTAAATTATATTACTACCAAATGCTAATTTAGATTAAATATTCCGCAGTATATTTGGTTTCACAAAAATTCTCAAATGAATTACCCAAAAATCGAGCTGTTAGTTCCTCCAAGTGATAAATAACTTGGGGTAGTTATAGGAAAGCTCTAGACACCAAAAATGCATGAAAATGAGAAAAATAATCATGTGGGTCATTTCAAATAAGTCAAAAATTAATTAAACATGCTAAAAATTAATTAAATATACACTATAATTTAAATTTTTATGCCAAAAATTTATTAAATAGTTTGAAAATTAAATTAATATGCTAAAATATAGTTTTAATATGTTGAAGATCATTTAGATATATTGGAAATAAGTTTAAACATGTTGGGAGTAAATATAACAACCTATAGACGTGATTTCTAATGAAAGTGAATTTATCAAATCATGTTGTGAAATAAGAAAAATTTTGAAAAATTAAGTGGTGGGATGCGTGTGACACGAGCTTTCAAAAGCTCAAGGAGTTGTTGACTTCGGCTCCTATATTGACTTTCCCAAGGAGGATGTGGGTTTTATCATATTTTGTGAAGCTTCAGATGTTGATTTGGGCATGGTCTTAATGCTGGAGGGTAAGGTGATTGCTTATACATCTCTTTAGTTAAAGCCTCATGAGTAAAATTACCCTACCCATGATTTGGAGCTGCCAGCCGTAAAGTTTGTTATGAAGTTGTGGCGTCGTTACTTGTGTGGAGTTTCTTGTGAGATTTTGTCAAACCATCATAACCTTTAGTACTTCTTCAGACAGTGAGATTTTAATATGATGCAATGACCCTGTCTTGAGTTACTTAAGTATTATGATGTCACTATTCTATATCATCGATGCAAGGCTAATGTAATTGTAGATTCCTTGAGTTAGAAGTCAACTAGTATGGGGAGATTAACTCATCTCTATGACCCTAGAGTGGACTTTAACCTTTAAGGTTCAGTCTCTAGCTGCCCAGATGGTTAGGATTGATATTTCAAAACCCGAGCGTGTTTTAACTTTTTGTGTCGCTAGATCTTCCTTAATGTTCAAGCTTACCAGTTTGATGATAATAGTTTGAGGTTGATTCATGATAAGGTGTTGAGTGGAAAGGTTAAGGAAGCCTCTTTTGTTTATAATGGTGTATTAAGGGTTGATGGCTGAGTTTGTGTGCCGAGAGTCAGGGATTGGTGAGATTAATTTTAGATGCAGCTCAGTTCTCTAGATATTTTATCCATCTAGGTGTGGTAAAGATATATTGTGATTCAAAGCATCTTTACTAGTGGGGTGGTTGATGTCACCCAAATTACACCTCTTAAAAATTATAATGTTATTTCTTATCAAATATATAACCCAACAAGTTTGGGGTTGAACCTACAGGGAATAGGATGGAAATCAGACAGAAGATTGCTGACATAGCCAGACAATGTAGAAAATAAATAGGTTTTTTTAGGAACAATAGTAACAGTAATAATGCTTGGCGAATAGGGTTTTTATTAGTATGAGACGAGCACTAGGATTGTGTTCCCCCTGACTTCTTAACTCCATAGACTTATTGTGATCATCAAACTATCTTGGTGCCCTGCATGCAAAATCTAATAAGTTATGTATCACCTAGTCGTTTCTTGACCTTAGTTTGGGTGAATTTCACTCATATCCACTCGGTCTCAAAGTGTCGCATTACTAACCCTTGTTATGAATACTAGATTAACTATCTTCTCTCGATCTCAGGATAATTAGATGAAGGTTGGTAGCTTTAAATTACTGTTGTGATTTCCTTTTCCTAATCTCAACCTCTTTATCGAGTTAGTATAAATTACATGTGGGTTCATAATGTCTGCTGATATACCCAAATTACACCTCTTTTATGAGAGCGCAATCGATCGTTGTTAAATATATAACCCAACAAAGGTTGGGGTCGAATCCCATAGGGAATAGGGTGCTAATTAAGTTGTATACAAATTACTTGACTTTTAATCATAGTTTTCCTCAAAATAAAAGGGGTTTGATTCAAATGATAATTTGTTGATTTCAAGTGGAAAACAATGAGAAACTTTGTATAATATTTGAACACAGAGAAATATTAAACTAGGATTATGGTCACCTTGTAATGTCAATACTTTTTAGCTACGGGTTATATGAATTCATAAACAAATTGTATTTATAGAGAACGTATTTCAAAGTTCATTCCAAGTGTTTTTCAACTTTCAAGGAAAGATTTCACTTTAATTCTCTCAAATCTAATGTGATACAAATAATTACACGTAATCTCCAAGATATTAATCTGGTTAAGGCATTAACTTGTAAATTAGAGATTGAAAACTCTAACCCCTTGTCACTACTCTCTTTACCAAACAACAACTTCTTTGTTCAATCAAATTGTATATTATGGCACACTCTCAAGTTTGCAACCAAGAAAATTTATTTTAAATGAAGAGAATAGAATATAAAAACAACTATAATCTAAATTCATAAACCCATAGTTTAAATTGTTGATTACAAGGTTCCCATAAACCTAGCTAAAGAAACTTAGCCACTTGTGATTAGAAATAGCTTCAAATAATTCAAACAATTCATACAAAAGTCGAAGATTGTTTTGAGATTACAAGATGAACCCTAATGGAAAAATTTTAGCCGCCCTTCTCTGCTTTAAAAAATACGTAATGGATATTTAAACTAAGCTTGGAGTGTTAATAATAGTTTTGGGAAATTACCCCAAGCCCCTAGGCTTAATTTACATGAATAGTTCTCCTTAGAATGTAGAATTGCAGCACAATCCTCAATGACAACGCAAGGGTTTGCAAAGCAATCCTCAATGCCAACCCAAGGATTTGTAGCGCAATCCTCAATGCCAACCCAAGGGTTTGTAATGCAAACTAGTTCTCCATCACACTATTTTGCTTATGTCTTGTGCTATCCATTTCCATGATCCTTTTATGTCTCCATATTCTTCCTTTACTCTTGAAATGGTGTTGATCACATAAGTTAGCTCATTTACATGAATAGCAGGATAAAAACATTTAAATCATGACATTTTGCACTCAAAGCTTAGCTCGTATATGGGTAAAACATGGTGTTTAGGCGTATAAATACACCCAAAATCACCTCCCCATACTTAAAGCTTTGTTTTTCCTTGAATAATTATCTACTTTACGCGCACAACACAAGGCTCTAAGCTCACCAATTAAAAATAAGAAACTAAAGTTAGGATCACACAACACATATGAACAACAAGTCTTGCTTTTAAGAATGCTATATAGATTTATGAATAACTACTCAAAACTTCCTACCCTCAAGAATAGACTCCTTAATAACTAACAAATCATGAATATTTTTAATTAAGAAACTACAAAAAGTCTCAATTCGTCATTAAACATATGCCCCTTACCACAAGAGTGTACGTACCCCCACATTTCTCACCACATGCAAAACATCGAAGATTTTTCTATTTTGAGGTTATGGAAGAAAATTTATGCTCACTCTCTCAAAGAATTCACATTTATATTAGGTGACCCATAAACTTGCGCTTATTGTAATACTTTACTAATAAAAAGATGTTAAGGAACAAGATCAAGTAGGACTTTATTGGGTTGTAATGTAGGCTAAGGGGAGGTAGGTACTATTTTGGATAGAAATAGTGAATAAATTCCCTAAGCGATTTAATTCAACACCTTAGTATGAAGATCGTTTTAACCACAATCCCTCACTACCACTTGCAATTTATACTTCTTTTGTTTCAGCCACAACTCTTTAAATTAGACTACAAAGTGGAAGTAGGAGATTTATTTTATTTTATACAGAACTATTTTTTTCCTTTTTTTTTTAAATTTCTACCATTTACTCAAACCATCCACAATGCATAATATATTTTCCAAACCAAGCACTACTATGTTGTGCTTCATTACTAATTTCACTTTGCACTCCCAACTCCCATCCATTAATTTTTTTTCAACTAAACAACTAGGGAATTTTGGGGATCAAAACATGGTCAACAAAGAAAAGGAAATAGGCTAAAAACTGAGGCTACCAAATAATAGGATAAAGGCTCAATGGGGCTAGCTAAGGTCATAAAAAATAGGTAGTTAACAAAGGCATTCAACAAGCCTAACCAAAGAAGGCCTATATCATTTCCTAAACCTTACATTCTTCATTTTGCTTTGTACACACACTGGACAAGTTCTACACACCACAATGAAACATGGAATAAGCAAATACTCACTCACATATGGAACATGTTCAAATTAAGATGGACCTATGTTGATTTCTTACTCAAGCCTTGACATAAATTTAACTTCAAGCTTGAATTACCCAATAGTCATATAGTTGAGCTTATCATCTACCTACTAAACATCCTTTTTCCAAATATATGTCATGCTTGTGTCATATTGTCATGTAACTCACAAGAGCACTTAAATTCAATCTAGTGAAAAAGGGGTTACACTTATTAATCTCTACAAATGACTAATTTTCTCTTAAGACGGTCATCATCCATCTATAATTGAGAAAAACACCTAACTATAACTTTATTTCACAACTTCTAATCTAAAAATAAAAGAACATAAAACATAAAAAAATATAAAACTTAGGATAGGAAGAAACTAAAATACCAAAATGATTACTCCTACCAAATTAAAGAAGTCTACTAAAGTGAAGTTACTAATTATTAAAAATCAAGATAGTAAGAGAATTTATCAAATGCAGTCTCATGAATGTATCCAAGAAGTACTTTTTACCTACCACCCCACACTTAAGCATAGAACTGTCCCCAGTACAAATAAAAGAATAAAGAACCTGGGCCTAATAGTACTCCTTCTCAATATCAGGGGTCATAACACCTACATCAGAATTATCCTCATTGGAATCAGCCTCTATATTGGAATCCATGAGCCGTCGATCCTCATCAGTTTGTACATCATCATCCACGGGCTGTCAAAAAGTATGACTTACCATACATATAACTTTTGCATGCTCATTCATTGGATAATTGTAATCCCACAGACGCAACACATCGGTAGTAGGTACTCGGCCACGACACATTATTATAAGCTTTGTCATCCCATAGAAATGGTAGAAGAAACTATCATCACTTGCATTTTTTTCAGTAATTATGAGAGCTAGTCATTGGATCAAGTCTGGTTCGTTAACTTTTGTAACATCGAATCCCTTTAAATTCTCAACGACTTATGATCAACTGGCTCCTCCTCAATATCATTAGTTTTCAAGAATTTGGTCAATAAACCTCCAAAGATAAACCTTACCTTCTTATGTATTCTAGCCTTGCACATAGAAGTTCTGATCACTGTACCAACATTGATAGGGATATCAGTCATAAGACCAAATACTAAACATACCCAATCACGAAATATGTTTGTGAAGTGTAGCCCCGAGATCAGATAGGCTCTGACTATCCTTAACCAAATGCATGCTTTCTTATTTTGAAAAGCGTAAGGAAATGTATTATGGTAGCCCTTTTCTTTGTGATGCTCTCATCGAGCCATGGAGCATAACCCAAACAAGGTGTGCCTGATAGCTCTGAAGGAGGTTGTCTATACAGTTTTCTTAGTCTGGAGTGGTCCACTTCTGGAATGCAAAAAATGGAGTTCAATGCTTCAGCTGTCAGCTTTAGAATCTGCCCTTATATCTTCACCTCATTCCCTTGAGTGTTACTGAACCAGTTAGCATAAAACTCTCTCACTAAGTCCAAATTGCATTCCTCTAAGTCCTCGAATATGAAATCAAGTTTCAGTTGTATGATCTGAGCAAAAATATGAGGATAATATCGTGCTAGAATCTCTTTATTAATCACCTTCATTGGTTGGTAGTGATTCTCTTTATTATCTTTGTATCATTAAAAACCCTCCTTTTTAACCTATTTGATACTAAATTTATGATGAGGCACTTGAAGAGTGGACGAGGTAGTAGCTTTAGAAGAGTTCCCTGTTCTTGATATTTTCTGACCTTGACAGGAGCTAGATGCCACTCTCTTACCTTTGTTGACCTTTGGAGCCATGGTTCCTGTAATCATCATCAACATCAAATGTTATTCAATCACAATGAGGCTTACTATGATTAACAGGAAGGTGGTAGAATGACCACCCCACACTTAATTTGTTAGCATAACCCACTTAAGTGATACTGTCAGATACTTAGGCTTCACGGATGTACACTTTGAAAGCGCGCACCAATATTGTTCACAATATCATTAGAATATCATTAATGGTCGTCGCTTTCTCAATATCATTCCACAATTTATACCTTTATTCCATACAACATATGAATTTCACAACAATTGATTTTCACATTAACATGGCTTAACAACAAACCATCATTCTACAAAATCATTCCATTAACACAAAAATTCCATAAAACCAGGCCATTAAAACCATTATTCTACAGAATCATGCCTTAATGTCTTAACATGTCAATAAGTATTATACACCATTGACTACAACAATTCAAGCAACATCATGTTCAATGATAACTTGGAATGTGATCTAATGGCAACAACACCAAATTATGCTAATTATGAACAATTAAATAACAACCACATGCTTTATCAACTACAACCATGGTGCTCATCCTCATAAGATTACCAAGAAATCATTTTTCCATAGCCATGGTGTGTATTCACCTACAATCCATAAGAAACAAAATAAATACTAATAATAAAGTTATAAAAACAAGAGAATAATAAAAGAAAACAAACCTTAAAGTGAAGAATTTGAAGAAAAAATAAGAAAAATCTTTGGAATTGATGTTTGAGTGAAACTTTAAGAGCAAAGTGGGGGTTGGTGGCGTGACTTTAGGTGCAAAATAAGGGAGGAGTGAGAAATTAGGGTGCTTTTATATAGGAGAACTGAGTTAGGTTAACCTGATTTTAATTTGGGGATCAATTGGGATTTTAAGGGGGTTCACGCCACGTGTGAAATGCAAAATGGGTGTTACGCATTGCGAACATACACGTGTAGGCTAAGTAGTAAAGGACTACAGGATGCATTGCACCTCATAGTAAGTATGAAGGGTGATTAACACGACCCGAACTAGGGCCTAGTCATGTCGGGTATCTCAAGTTTAACCATGACCAGAGACCACCCCTAATACCTAACCATAACCGCCCTGAACCCTATGTCAGATGAATTCCGAACATATAACAAGATAAAAAATAATAGTTAAGGATATTAAATAAAGTCTATAATCATAATCCATCAACATCAACCAATTACCCAATCGGTGCCAATGCCAATTCCAATACCAATTCCAAGACTGACACTAATACTGACATTGCCCATGCGCATAGTAGTCCAACAAAGCCTCTATTAAGAATTAATAACATCCGATCGAGACATGCCTCTGACCGAAAGTAGAGCTTGCAAGTCTATCCTTTTATGCCATACCAAAACCATTAAACCAAGTTGACTCCAAAGTTTCAATTAAACCAAGACCATGGCCACAAAGGCCTTTACAAATAGATTAAAACCAACCAAACCAATTTAAGTTCCATTACTTTTCATGCAATACAAATATTTCAAGAATAGTTAAACTATGTGACAAAATAATTCTCATTGACATTTTAACAAACAGGTTGAGGGAACATAAGTTTCAAGACCATAAGCAAGTAATTTGGGGAATCCATAATACCCCAAAATCCATTTACCATTAACATGCATGCCACAATGTCAAAATCATACTAAAAGCATGAAAGAAGACATAATTAAACCATGAGAAACATTATTCAGCACATCCAAAATCCCCAACCATTATTTCAAACCATAATACTATCATGAAAATCATACATTAAAACACATGCTCTTTGTAAATTAATAATGAGGGAGGAGTAATATGCCTTAGATACTAAGGAAGACGAAGAGAAACCACCCTTGTAAGCCTTAATTAATTATATTAAAGAAACCCTAGCCTCTTATTTGAACAAAGAGTTTGAGAGATTTTTAAGACTGTTTGATTGGGAATAATAGGTTAATGAAGTCCCCAAAAGGTGTTTTAAGTCATGGTTTCAAAGGGAGCTAAGAAGGGGAAATGTCCAGAATACCTCCTAACTTAATACTGTAAAAATATCGCAGGTGGTTATGAGTCGATCCCATGACTCATGACCATAACATAAGACTCGTACTATTTAGTCATAATCAATATATACAGTGAGTTAGACACCCATACACTATCCATCATACGACTCCTTGACCTCCACTCGTAACCAGACTATACGACTCATATGGTCCAATTGTACCTAAGACAGAATCCAAAGGGTTTGACACAGGATAACATATGACTTCCCACAATATCTTGTAACCTATCCTTACGGCTCTTAGTGAGCCACTCGTACTCAGAGCCAAGTCAAGTAAGTTTTTGATTTGATAAAAGATCATCCTAACAACATATTATCACACCTAATGACTTGTACCACTAAACCGTAACAACAACAAAAACCAAACCACCATTACTGGACACCTTACGAGTTGGGTCTTCTTACCCATAATCATACCATACAACTCGTATGATGAGTCATTAGAAGGACAATGAACTCAAAACTTAGGAAATATCTAAGGCCCAAAACCCAAGGTGTTCCAATTCTCTCCCACTTGGATCATTCATCCTTGAATGATGGAACACGACTGTACAAGCACGATTTGGACTCCATATGTCTCTACTTTTACCTTTAACTAAGTTAGAAATGAAAGATGCCAAGAAAATCAGTCTTTTCTATAAGTAAGTTAGAAAACAAAGATTCTAAGATAATCAATCTTTCCTTTCACTAAGTTAGAAAACAAAGATGTTAACAACAACATATACCTTACGCATGAATTTTTGGAAAATAAAACATGAATAGATACTTGGACTTCATGTCCTCTTCAACTTCCCTACTAGCCTCTTTGACCTTGTGGTTCCTCCATATAAACTTTATCGAGGCCACATCCTTGGTCGATAACCAACGAACCTACCGATCTAAGATCTCAACCGGGATATCCTCATAAGCTAGGGAATCTGAAATACCAATATCCTTGATAGGCACAATTTGCAATGGATCATCCATACACTTACTCAACATAGAAACATGGAATACTGGGTGAACAAAGCTCAAAATAGAAGGCAACTCCAACTCATATAAAATATTGCCAACCCTTCTCCAAACCATGTACGAACCAACATACCAGGGACTAAGCTTTTCTTTCTTTTCAAACCACATCACTCCCTTCATGGGAGACACCTTCAACAACAATCTATCCCCAACCTCAATCTCTAAATTCCTTTTCCTCACATCCGTATAGGACTTTTGCCGACTTTCGGAAGCGTTAAGTCTATCCAAAATAACCTTCACCTTCTCCTTGTCTTGGTGAATCAAATATGAGCCAAACATCTCCACCTCACCAACCTCGAATCACCCAATAATGAATCTACACCTCCTACCATACAATTCTTTAAATGAAGCCATTCCAATGCTAGACTGGTAGCTATTACTATACGCAAACTCTATAAGAGGCAAATGCTCAACCTAACTACCACCATAGTCAATCATACAAGCTCAAAGCATATCTTCCAATATTTGTATAATTCTTTTTGCTTGCTATCTGACTGAGGGTGAAAAGCAGTATTAAAACTCACCTTAGTCCCCAAACCCTTATGAAATGACCACGAAAAGTGAGATAAAAACTGCTTACCGTGATCAGAGATGATATAACAGGTACCTTATACAACTTTCCAATCTCTTAGAGGTACAACCTTGCTTAATCCTAATCCATAAAATTGGTCCTTATAGGCAAGAAGTGAGTTAACTTTGTCATCCTACCCATGATAACCTAAAGTAAATCAAATTCATTTTGAGACTGAGAAAGATGGATAACAAATCCATATTGATCACCTCTCACTTTCACATAGGCAACTCAATTTCTTGATATAATCATCTGGGCCTCATGTGCTCAACTTTCCCTTGCTGACACACCATGAACTTAGCCACAAAACTAGCTATATCCCACTTTATATTATTCCACTAATACATCTCCTTAAGGTTATGGTAAAATTTTTTCGAACCAGGATGAATAACTTAGCACGACTCAAGCACCTCAGCTACAATCATCTCTCGTAAACCATCTATATTGGGAACACATAACCTTCTTCGGTACTGCAAGGTACCATCACCACTAATATCAAAGGCCATCACCTTTTACCCACCTACATTACCCTTGATCCTCATCAAGATAGGATCTAACACTTGCTTTCCCTTGATTTCAGCACCAAGAGACGACTACGCCACCTTCTGTACAAATACACCACCATCCTCAGAGTCTAAGAGGCAACTCCAAGGTTAGCCAAATGGTGAATATCCTTCACTAACTCTCTTATATCCCCACCCACATGATTTAGACTCTCTATGGATAACCTTCTAAGAGCATTAGCAACCACGTTAGCTTTACCTGGATGGTAGTAAATACTCATATCATAATCCTTGAGCATCTCGAGCCATCATCTTTGTCTGAGGTTCAACTCTTTTTGAGTAAACATATACTACATGATTTGATGATTGGAAAAGATATCCATATGTACTCCATATAAATTATGATGCCAGTTTTTCAATGCGGATACCACAGCCACTAGCTCTAAGTCATGAGTCGAATAATTCATCTCATGCACCTTCAACTGCGTAGAGGCGTAAGCTATCACCCTGCCATGCTTCGTCAAAATGCAAACAAGACCCACATATGATGAATCATAATATACCACAAATCCATCCATGCCTTTGATCAAAGTGAAGAATGGAGCCAAAGTTAGCTTATTCTTCAACTTTTCAAAACTACCCTCACGAGCATCTGACCATACGAACTTTACCTTCTTCTAAGTTAAATTAGTCAATGGGGTAGCTATAGAAGAAAAACTTTCCACAAACCTTCTGCAGTAACTAGCTAAATCCAAGAAGCTCTGAATATTGATTGGAGTCGTAGGTCTAGGACACTTCTTCACCATTGAAAATTTCAGCGGATCCACCATGATCCCTTTACTAGAAATAACATAACCTAGAAAAGTGATAGCGTTCAACCCAAATTCACATTTCAAAAAGATTAGCATATAATTGCTTCTCTTTCAGAGTGTACACAACCATGTAGAGGTGATCAACATAATCTACCTCACTCTTAGATTACACCAAAATATCGTCTATGAACATGATGGCGAACAAATATAGAAACTGATGGAAGACCATATTAATCAAATCCATAAATGTCGTTGGGGCATTGATCAACCCAAAGAACATACCAAGAAACTAAAAATGCCCATATAGAGTATAGAAGGCAGTCTTGGGGATATCTACCTTCCTAATCTTTAACTGATGATACTCGGACCAAAGATCAATCTTGGAGAAAAACCTAGCACCCTGCAACTGATCAATAAAATTATCTACCATTGGAAGAGGGTACTTATTCTTTACCATCACCTTATTTAATTGCCGATAGTCAATATACATACGAAGGGAACAATCCTTTTTTCTCATAAACAAAATAGGTGCACCCCATGGGGACATACTAGAATGGATAAAACCTTTGTCTAAAAGATCCTTTAGTTGCTCTATAAGCTTTTTCAACTCAGTTGGAGTCATTCTATATAGAGGAATAGAAATTGGATGAGTGTCCAGAATAAGATCAATCCCAAAATCAATCTCCCTATTATGAGAGACACCAGGAAGGTTATCAAGGAAGACCTTAGGAAATTTATTCACCATCAAGATGGAATGAAAAAGAGGACCCCCTAAGTTAAAATATTTAACCTAAACCAGATGATAGAGACACGCCTTAGAGATTAATCTCTGAGATCTAAGATACAATATAAACTTCCCCTTAGGAGCTAGGGAACCACCCCCTCACTTAATAACCGGATTATTAGGGAATTTAAAGAAAACCTTATGGGTATGATAGTATAGAGAAGCATGGTATGAGTGCAACTAATCCATCTCAAATATGACATCAAAATCAACCATGTGTAATTGAAATAGATCCACCAAAGTCTCCTGACCATCCATTAATATCACACAACACCTATAGACTCTTTTAACCACCACAGAGTTACCCACTAGGGTAGAAATAGAAAAAATGTTTGAAAAACACTCGGGACCAAAACTAAAATGTACAACCACAAATTGGGTCACATAAAAGAGAGTAGACCCCAAATCACATAAATAGTACACATCATAGGAAAAGTGTTTCAATATACCAGTCACAACATTAGGCGATGCCTCAGGCTCTTAAAAGGTGGAGAGAGTATAGAGTCAATTTTGACCAATATCGGAGCCAAATGGTGCACCTTTTGGTGTCGGAGCAGAAGAATAGGCAATAGGAGCCTTTTTTGCCCCCAAATAAACCTTGGCTACTAGACAACTTTTAACCATGTGCCCTAGCTAACCACAATTAAAGCATATGTTCTTTCCTTTATCACAGTAACCGATGCAATTGTCCATAAAATTTATAGTTAGGATATGATAGAACTAACTTGTCCCTACTAGCCTGAGATTGGGCACCTTGTGGCCTAATATTGTTTCCACCTGGGAAATGCCTGTCACCTGATAAATTTGGGTAGGGAGAACTAGCTGTCGAGTAAGATCCAAATTGCCCCACTTCTTCTAGGGTCACTTCCTAGAAGATTAAATAAATTTGAAGGAACCGATTAATCTCCCGTCTTAGACGTTGGTCAGCCTGAAAGTGTGGTCTCAGCTAAGGTAAGCGTACGACCCTGTTGGTAGTCCCGTCACTAAGATAACACTTAGATAAGTCTTTTATAAAGCCATTAAGACTTGATTAGATCCCATCAGCCTTAGATGTATTATTATAATTTATTATAAGTTGAACCATAGTTGATAAATGTTTTATGATTCCTTATGTGAAAATTCTTTGCTTTCCCAGTCAGTCTCTAGACAGTATTTTCAAATATGAATTCCAATGTTCATACTAAAAATACTATCAACTTATCTTCTAAAGCAACTCAGATTGCTAATATTGAAAATAATCTTCAAAACTGGAGTATTCCAAAAGAGTCTTTTAACATGATTTATCAAATCGGGAAATTTAGTTTTCTAAAAAAACATAATATTAAGACTTCTGAGTCTACTGTTGCCATCAATAATTCTTTGGAAATTATTCAACTTTTAAATGACCTCGACATAAACTGATTTAAAAATCAGTTTAATTATCTGCATATTGGACTTGTTCAAGTGGCCATTAAGCCATTCTTTAGACAGGGTCTAGACATCCCTGTCTGTGCCATCCTAAGAGACGCGCGTCTATTAAATTTTGACGACTCACTCTTAGGAGTTATCCAGAGTAACCTAGCCAACGGCCCAGTATACTTTAACTGTTATCCAAATTTCTCAGTAGACATTACTGATCCTAATATCATGGATGTTTTAACTCTTAATGTTAAAACAAAAAATATGAACAGTAAGGAAAATTCTAGAGAAATAGCGATAATATACAGAGTATACTATCGACTAATGGGTACAACTCTAGCGCCCAAAGCTAAGTTCACAAGTCCTAGGGGTGTCACCACTCTCATGGAGGCAAATAAAGACAGAACTAATGTCTTTGTTCCCAAGCCTTTGGTCTGGGATGAAGTCATCCATAGTAATGAATGGCACTTTGAGGCTATCACCCAACCCCTTCGTATCTATCCCGAAAAATCACAAATCCAAAGGGTTATTCAGCATCCTGATGGATCAATTGATTTAAAATTCTTAGGCTTCGACGCCCCGCGAAACTCTTCGTTTCGAAGGTTTTTCTCACACAGAGCTTCCAGCTCAAAAACGCAGGAGGGAAGTAACGAAAATGATAATAACAATGACAAGGGCAAAGTAAGAGGAGTCGACTTCTCTGGTCCTGTCCCGAAAGTTTATTATCAGCAATCCACTAGGGTCCATGAGTCCCTAGAACCTGAAAATCCTTATGATCCAGGCAGTCCTACGGCCTCTGATATGGAACATCCCCCTACCATATCTCGTCAAAAAATTAGGACCGACCCCAGCTTACTCGTCATCAAATCTGATGAAGAATATACACCTGACCTTAAAGCTCTTGAAGTCCGCTGGTACCTACCAAAGGACGCAATAAAAAGGAAATGGTACACCAGTACCTATTCCAAAGAGCAACAAAAGGAATTAGGTCGGCTATGGATAGCCGATATGAAAAGACTTTGATGTGACATAGAATTCTTTCGATGGTTCGAGTTTACTGGAAGAATGGAAAACCAAAATGAATCCCCTAACGTTATCATCAATAAATGGTATACCCAGAGTAACAAGATAATTGAATCCGTTACTCCTCTTCTCGAAGGGATAAAAATTCCTCATTCCAATGAAGTCCTCAATGCTTCACCCTTCAAGAAGAAACAAGATAGACCGCTATCAGCCCCTGTCAATAGAGACCTCGATAGGATAGTTGAACAAAACAACTATACTAATCAGGTCCTTCACACTATCTCCCAGTAAATAGGAGATACTAAAAACTCGATACTTCCTTTTAGTTCTCCCACTCCTGAGAAAGGGGCTCCAAGCCCTAATCCTATAGCCAACCCCATCTTTAAGATCCCGGAATTCCAAAAGGAAAAATTCCCTAATCTCAGTGATGACTTCAAAGTATCAGGAAAAATCTTGGAACAAATCAACGAAAAACTTTCCAAGTTTAAGATCTCTGAGAAAGCAGAGTCCAGCAACCAGAAAAACTCTCTTTCTAAACTCACCAGTGATCATTTTTCCACTAAGAAAAACTATTATAAAAAACTCTCTCCTTCAGATGTCCAATTTGACGAGAATCCCTATCTCTCAACTTACAACCATGATGGTAGAGGAATAACTGAATGGAATGTTGACGGTTTGGCTGAACACAAAATCTACAACAAACTCCATAAAATGGGTGTATCTATCACGGCTTACAAAATTAGAGGAGCCACTGATAAGGAAGCAGCTACCATGATCGTATCAGGTTTCACTGGTATGATAAAACATTGGTGGGACAACTACTTTACTGATGACATTAAAAACCTTATCTATGGAGCCACAGCCATAGAAACAGTGGTCAAAAGTGAAAATGGCCAAGAAATTCTAGAGCAAGTCGCAAAAGAAGACGCTTGTGCCACTCTCCTATACCACATAGCAAGACATTTTATAGGAGAACCCAAATTATTCCAAGATAGGAGCCTAGAAATCCTCAACAATCTCACCTGCAAAGACTTAGCAGACTTTAGGTGGTACAAAGATACCTATTTAGTAAAGGTCATGATCCGACCTGATTGCAACAATGATTTCTGGAAGGAACGATTCATTAGTGGTCTCCCTTCTCTGTTTGCAGAAAAGGTTAGAACCAAAATTAAAGATAGATTTGAGGGAAAGATCCCTTACGATATCTTAACCTATAGAGACTTGATAAGTTTCATCACCACCGTAGGGATAGATCTCTGCACTGACCTTAAACTTAAAAAACAACTTAAGAAAGATAGTACTTCCAAATATGGGTTAGGAACCTTCTGCCAGGACTATGGTTTCACCAGCCCTAGCAAAAAACATAGGAAGAAGTCCTCCAAATCTCACAAAAAAACCACCTCAAACAAAAGGTCCTTCAAAAGAGATTCTGATAAGCCTAGTAGAAAGACCAAATGAAAAACCTCTAAAACTAAAGATACTTGTTGGACTTGTGGCAAGGCAGGCCACAGAGCGAAAGATTGCAAGTCAAATAGAAAGAAGAAAATAAACCAATTAGATCTCTCTGAAAAAAACAGAACAAATTTATTCTCTATAATGGAAGAATCACCTGAGTCTTTCGAGTCTTCTAACTCCTATGCCTCGTCCAGTGATGACTACAGTGATGAGGAATACATCAACGCTGCTTATGAGACGGATCAATCCCAATCTGGCCAAGAATGCGCGTGTACCGATATATTCTGCTCTTGCACCAGAAAAACTGTTAATGTCATTTCAGGAAATCCTAAAGAATTCTATTTTACATTATAGAACACATCCAGGATGATGAGACTAGAAATAAATATCTTCTAGAACTCAAACGATTAATGCTTTCTCACGATGAGAAACCCCCCAAACCCATTATTCAGCCTTTTAGCATGAAGCAAGTTATGTCTAGATTCGACAAACCTGCGGAACCGTCTATTGCTGATCTCAAGGGGGAAATATCTATGTTAAAAGGTGAGATCAAGAATCTCAAAATCCAACTTGACCAAGTAGAACTTAACGTTCTTACAGATCAAGTCCTAAAAAATATACCTCTCCCCGAAAAGGTTTCTCCGCCAGAATCACCTAAAGCATTTCCTTTCATCCCAAATGATCATCTCCGAGAACTAGAGCTTAGTTCCTTTCCCGGCTCCGATTCTCCCTCCACATCCGTCAATGCTATTACGGCCATAAAAGCCTATAGTGAACACATAGTCGTAAAAATTGTCATAAATAAAGAATTTGTTCTTAGAGTCGCCCTCTTCGATACAGGTGCAGATAGTAACTATATCATTAAAGTCCTAGTACCTACAATATACCTTCAAAAGAGTACCTCTCGTCTTTACTCAGCCACGGGAGAAAAAATGGAAATCCATTATCAGCTCCCTGAAGCTCATGTTTGTAACAATGGCATTTGCCTTGTTAATGACTTCGTCATCACCAAAGATATCACAGAAGATATCATTTTAGGGATACCTTTCATCAACCAGATTCGACCTTACTGGAGTGACTACAACGGAATTCGTACAACTCTTTTAAACCAGAACCTATTCTTCCCTTTATTAAGGCCCCTCTCGAAAGAAGAAGGTCACCTTATTAAAGAACGAACTGTTTTTAAAATTAATCGACTTTCTTCCCATATCAATTTTCTTAAACAAGATATTCACATAAAGAAAATTGAGCAGTCTTTTAAAACCCCGAAGATGATTACTAAAATATCTAATCTCCACAAAAATTTTAAAAATGAAATTTGTTCCGAATTTCCTAATGCTTTTTGGGAACGGAAAAAACACTTAGTAGAACTTTCTTACATTTCCGGGTTTGACGAACAAACTATTCCTACTAAGGCCAGACCCATTCAAATGAACCAAGAAATGATGGAAATCTGCAAAAGGAAATTGACCATCTTCTGAAGAATGGTATTATTAGAACCTCCAATTCTCCATGGAGTTGCTCTGCCTTTTATGTCAATAACAGTGCAGAGAAGGAGCGAGGAACTCCTAGGCTTGTAAGAAATTACAAGCCTTTGAACGCGGTATTAAAATGGATCAGACATCCGATTCCTAATAAAAGGGATCTATTAAAAAGAACTTTTAAAGATAATCTTTACAGTAAATTTGATATAAAGTCCGGGTTCTGGCAAATTCAAATTCTGAGAAAGATAAATACAAGACGGCTTTTAACGTCCCATTTGGACATTATGAGTGGAACGTCTTGCCTTTTGGTCTTAAAAACGCTCCTTCAGAGTTTCAAAACATCATGAACAATATCTTCAATCCTTATACATATATGTCAATTGTTTATATTGATTATGTGCTTATTTTTTCGGAGAATATTGATTCTCATTTTAAACATTTAAACACTTTATTTAAAATTGTTAAATTTAATGGTTTGGTCGTTAGTGCCAAGAAAATGAAGCTTTTCCAGAAATCTATAAGATTCTTAGGGCATGATCTTTATCATGGTAGCTATAAAACTATTTGTAGAGCCATTGAGTTCTCCTCAAAATTCCCTAATGAAATTATTGATAAGACTCAGCTCCAAAGGTTTCTAGGAAGCCTTAATTATGTTGCGAATTTCATTCCTAATATTAGGCAGGTCTGTGAACCTCTTTATAAAAGACTCAAGAAAGCCCCAGTTCCTTGGAGTTCTGATCAAACCAATGCGGTCATTAAGATTAAAGACTTAGTCCAGAACCTTCCTTGCTTAGGAATTCCTAACCCCGAAGCCTTCATGATAGTTGAAACTGATGCTTCAGATATAGGGTATGGGGGTATCTTAAAACAAAAGGTTGGTGATAGTGCTCCTGAACTGTTAGTCAGGTTTACATCCGGGATATGGAACCCTGCACAAAAGAATTACAGCACTGTTAAAAAAGAAATTTTATCTATAGTGTTATGTATCACAAAATTTCAAGATGATCTTGTCAATAAAAAATTTTTACTACGTGTTGATTGTAAATCAGCCAAAGAAATTTTACAGAAGGATGTAAAAAATCTAGTTTCAAAACAAATATTTGCTAGATGGCAAGCTCTCCTATCTAGCTTTGATTTTCAAATAGAATTTATTAAAGGAGAAAATAATTCCCTTCCCGATTTCCTAACAAGAGAATTTTTACAGGGCCACAATGAGACCCACAACGCTGGGAAAAATCTCAGTCAACAACAACCAATCAAATCAAACCAAAATGGCTAGACCATTTGATTTGCCACCAGCATCATCAACCCCCTTGATGCCAT